>NW_006408950.1:938402-940082 GCF_000296735.1 Chrysochloris asiatica
AAATATCAAGTAGAGGAATTGTTGGATCATAAGGTATTTCTATTTCCAACCTTCTGAGGAAGTGCCATATTGCTTTCCAGAGTGGTTGGATCATTTTGTAATCCCACCAACAATGTAGCAGGGTCCCAGTCTCTCCACATCCTCATCAGCATTTATTGTCATCTACTTTTTTGATCTTTGCTTTTATTGCTGGTGTTACATAATATGTCATTGTTGTTTTGATTTGCATCTGTCTAATGGCTGAACTGACTCCATGGCACATAACCACCACCACCAATGGCTAGTGATTGTGAACATTTCTCATGTTTCTTGGCTGCCCAGATCTCCTCCTTGGTGAAGTGTCTGTTCATGTCCTGTGCCCATTTTTAAATTGGGTTATTTGTCCTTTTCTTGTAGAGGTGTTGTAGGTGTTGAGTCCCTTGTCTGATGTGTCATTGTAAAAGATTTTTTCCCATTCTGTGGGTTCCCTGTTTACTCTTTTGATGAAGTCTTTTGATGCAAGTAAGTTTTTAATTTTTAATATGCCCCAATAATCTATTTTGTCTACTTTTGTTTGTGTAGTTCTCAAAATCTTTGGTAGTCTGTGTATGCCCTGAATTAGAGCCCTCACATTTGTCCTTATTTTTTCATTGATGAGCTTCATGATTTTGGGATTCACATTTAGGTCTTTAATCCATGTTGCGTTGGGTTTTGTATAGGGTGTGAGGTAAAGGTCTTGTTTCCATCTTTTGCATATTGCTTTCCAGTTCCGCCAGCACCATCTGTTAAAGAGACTATCTCTTCCCCATGCAATATACCTAGGCACTTTGGCAAAAATCAGTTGGCTGTATGTGGATGGGTTAATTTCTGGATTCTCAATTCTTTTCCAGTGATCGGTGTATCTTTCATTATACCAGTAACAGGCTGTTTTGACCACTGTAGCCGTGTAGTAAATTTTAAAATCGGGGAGTGAGAGATTTCCAATCTTGTTCTTTTTCTTAAGCAGTACTTTACTTATCCTGGGCCTCTTCCCTTTCTATATAAAGTTTGTAATTATTTGTGTTTTCAAAAGACGAGTTGTTGTTGTTGTTGTTGTTGTTATGTGCCGTGGAGTCAGTTCTGACTCATAGCGACCCTGTACAGGGTTTCCGAGGCTGTAACTCTTTATGGGAGCAGAAAGCCTCATCTTTCTTTGGTGGCACAGCTGGTAGTTTCGAACAGCTGACCTTGTGGTTTGTACCTTCTCTGTATTTTTGGCATCTCCCCAACAGAGCTCATCCTTCCTGACTCTGCTTGTCCTGTCTCCAAAACCAGAAGTTCCACACACTCTTAAATGAAACTCCTTCTTGAAACCTTGTAAGCCAGTCATTTCATGCCTCCATCACCCCTCATTTTAGGTAGCCAATATCTAAGTTGCCTGTCCCTATCTACCCTGTGTACAGAGTGGATAGAATTGATACTTGATGTGAAGACTCCTTCCCTCTCTATTTGTATTTAGAGTTACTACCTCCATGAGTATAGGTCAAGTTCATCAAATTGTAGCATTTTACCCTTGTTTCCTTTATCCAAAAAGAAAAATTTTTTTTCTTCCTTTAGTCAAGTTCTAATTATGAAGCCATCAAGGCTGTGTCAAAAGGGTATTATCTGCAAGTTTGGGTGTTCTTGTGTATCTCCTCTCACTTCATATCAGCTGGATGCTTC
>NW_006408950.1:940512-941869 GCF_000296735.1 Chrysochloris asiatica
AAGGTCCTGGATGGGGCTCAGGATTCCACCTAAGGTCCTATACCATGCAAAGGCTCCGCAAGAGGTCTATTTCATTGGGCAAGTTATAGAATTAAGATTTCTTAACACACTGTAAGCTAAACAATATGGAGCAATGACTCAACATTCAAGAGAAAATTATTTTCAACTACAAGGTTTGTGAACAAAATGACTTGGGAGAAGTACAGCCAGAATGTTCTTTAGAAGTAAGGATTGCGAGACTTCATCTCACGTTCTTTGGACGTATTATCAGGTGGGATCAGTCCCTGGCCAGTGAAAAAGAATGACCCTCAATGAGATGAACTGTCACAGTGGCTGCAACAATGGGTTCAAATACTTATAAGGTGCAAAGTTATGAAAACTTGTTGAGTGCCTTCAGGTCAGTTCTGACTCATAGCAACCCACAGGGTTTCTGAGGAACAGCTGGTAAGTTTGAACCCCCAAACTTTTGTTCAAATTAACCTTTTGGTCCAGTGCATTATCCCACAGCACCACATCAGGACTCCTTAGACATAAACAAACACCTTGAAGGAATGAATCACTGGGTCTGAGAACTCAGAATCATACTCTTAGGGGACACCAAGATCAATCAGCATAATACTGTCTACTAAGACAATGTTTTACATCCTACGTTGGTGAATAGTAATTAAATTCTTAAAAACTCATGAACTTTTTTTTATTTCTGTACCATTTGTCATTTATAATTAAAAGAGGAAGGACATGTTCTAAAGCTACTATATTTAATATAATAACATGGACATCTCAAAATCATAACATACTTAGAATACAGATATCTTGAAATTTTAAGATTTTTCATTAGATCCCATTTTTTATGTTATCCTAAACTTTCTAAAGCTACACATTCCTAATCTGGTATCAAATTAAGATGAGTATTTATTAAAGATCACATGCCTTACATCGTTAGTCTCACAGACACGAATGGATGCAAGGTGGTCGATTTACAGTATGTGAGCTTTCAGAGACATACATTTCTTAGATTAAATTATAGGAGATAGGTCTGTTAATGAATGTTTATGACAGTGTACATAACTAATTAACTCATATGACAGCTTCTATCCAGTCATTCCCACTCAATCCTTTAATTAAGAGACTGAAACAGTTTTCCATTTTGATACCCTAAAAAGTGAGTTTAAGAGCAAAATAGTCCCTATCCCATTGTGTTCAGAACAAAAGCACCAATATTAATTATAACATAACATAACATACAACTGAGACCAAGGTATGTAATGTTCTCTTCAGTTTGAAGAGTGGGTCTTAAAATGAATCTTCTGACTTTTGGCCACCTTGGAAGAACAAAAATAAATATAAAACTGAACTC
>NW_006408950.1:942560-947265 GCF_000296735.1 Chrysochloris asiatica
ATTTCACTGGGGGTCTTCCTCTTTTTCTCTGACCCTCCACCTTACCAAACATGATATCCTTCTCCAGCGACTGGTCCCTCCTGACAATATGTCAGAAGTATGAGAGACGAAGTTTGGCCATCCTGGCTTCCAAGGAGCACTCTGGCTGCACTTCTTCCAACACAGATCAGTTTGTTCTTTTGGCAGCCAGTGACACTTTCAATATTCTCCTTGACCATAACTCAAAAGCATCAATTCTTCTATTATTTTAAGTTTTGTTCCATATTTTCTCCTGTTCTACCAACTGCTTTGGAAGGGCCTAAATAGAATGGGAGAAAATGAGGACTAAGGTGTGCCTGACCCAAGCCACGGTCTTTTCAGTCACCTCATATGCATGCAAAAGGTGGCCAATAAATATGGAAGAACAAACAATTGATGCCTTTGAAGTATGGTGTTGACAACGAATATTGAATATAGTATGGATTCTCAGAAGAATGAACAAATCTGTCTTGGAAGAAACATAGCCAGAAAGTTCCTTAGTAGAAGATGTTAGTGAGACTTTATCTCAGGTACTTGGACACGCTATCAGGAGATAACATGGAAAAGGACATTATGCCTGGCAAAGTAAAGGGTTGGTGAAAAAGAAGACCCTCAATGCCATGGATTGACAAAGTGACTGCAACAAAGGACTCAATCAGAGCAATGCTTGTGAAGATGCTACAGGATCAGATAGTGTTTCTTTCTGTTACATATGGGGTCACTATGAGTTGGAGTCCTGGTGTGGCATTGTGGGCTAATGTTGAAACTGCAAGGTTATAGTTCAAGCTCACCAGGTGCTCCTCAGGAACCCTATACAGGGACAGTATGGATTGGAACTGACTCGACGGCACTCCACAACACAACAACGAATGAGTTGGAACAGACTCAACAGCACCTATTAACAATAATACTGTCTCTAGTTTGGGTCTCTGATACAATGTTAAATTTAACAATGATGTTGCTGTGGTTGTGGTTAAGTGCTGTTGAGTTGGCTCTGGCTCATAGCAAGCCCGGATAGGTTTTTCAAGGAGCATTTGGTGGGTTTGAGCCCACTGACTTTTGTGGTTAGCGGTACAGTGCTTATCCTACAGTACCACACCTGGACTCTAATAATAGTGTGCCTCAAAATCTTGTTTTTTAGTTTAGTGATAACTTTTCTAATAATCATGATTAAATAATCCCTATTAAAGGCCAAAGTGATATACTTGTTTGTTGTTGTTGAGTGCCATCGAGTCAGTTGGTACTCAACTGACTGGTGAGCTTGAACCACTGACCTTGAGCTTCAAACCAACTTTTTAGTTCAGTGCATTAACCCACAGTGCCACACCAGGACTCCATATACTTGTATACACATTGTTAATTGTGTTATTCAAAGCCTCTATATTCTGGGTTTTGTGTTTTACGATTTGAGCTATAAAGTTATAATAAAGATGGATTGAAGACTATATTGGAAAATAAAACAATGGGTTCAAACATAACAGTGATTATGAGGATGGCGCAAAACAGAGTAGTGTTTTGTTCTGTTGTGCCTGAGGTTGCTATGAATCAGAATCGACTCAACGGCACTTAACAACTCAAGTTCTATACTTAGCCAAATTATTAATCAAACCATGTCCATTGCAGTTGAGCTTACTCCAGCTCCTAGAAACCCTATAGGACAGAGTAGACTTCTTCACGGATTTTCAAAGATGTAAATCTATGGAAACAGAAAACCACATTTTCTCCCATGGAGCAGCTGGTGGATTTGAACTGCTGACCTTTTGATTAGTGCTTAATCACTATGCCACCAGAGCTCCTTTATCAATCAAGTTGTGTGTTGTTTAGTGCTTTCATATTGGTTCTGACTCATAGCAACCCTGTAGGGTTATAGGCCTGTTTAGTGTTTGGCTGAAAATTGAGCCACAGAAGTAAATTCAGTTCCAGGCTTGAAGGGTGACTATGGGCCAGAGTCTTGGGGTTTCACCAGAGTCTCGGGGTTTCACCATTCCCTCAATTCCTGGAGCCTTGTTTTTATCCAATGTCTTCAGTACATCTTGGACTTCTTCCTTCAATACCATCAGTTCTTGATCATATGGTACTTCTTTAAATGGTTGAACATTGACAAATTCTTTTTGGCACTGTGATTCTGTGCTTTTCTTCCATCTTCTTCTTCTTCTTTTTTCCCCCAAACAATTGTGAATTGAGTAAAGGTTTACAGACCAGATCATCAGTGTCACTTTGAACAAATTGTATGTTTTGCTCCGTTGTAATGATAGCAATCTCTTCCATGTACCATCAGTTAACAATATTTACATCTGTTCACTTTAACACTTGTATTCCTCCCTGTGTCTCCCATTACCTACATCTTTCCTCTGCTAACTTCCCTCTTGTATATTCCCTGCCCCATTACTCATGTTAACACGTGTCTGCCCTCTAGCCCATGAATAATGTTCCATCCCCCATCCCCCTAACCATCACAGAATGTTTCTTTTATCAAGAAAACCGTTTCTTAACTTTTTACAGCAGTGGTCTCAGACAATCCTTTTGTGATTGACTAATTTCACTCAGCATTATTTCCCCTGGTCTCATCCATGCTGTGAGGTGCTTTGCAGATTCATTATTCTTCATTGTGTGTAGTATTCCCTTGTGTGTATGTTTGGTTTAGTGTATGGTTAAACTAAAGCTTGTTTAACCATTCTTCTGTTGATGGGCATTTAAACTATTTCCATCTTTCTGCTATTATAAATAGTGCTACAATGAACATCAGTGTGCATATATCTAGTTCTGCCATGACTCTTATTTCTTGAGGATATATACCAAGTAAAAGGATTGCTGGATCATATGGTATTTCTACTTCCAACTTTTTGAGAAAGCGCCATACCATTTTCTACAGTGATTGAACCATTTTGTAGTCCCACTGCAATGTAGGAGTGTCCCAGTCTCTCCACACCCTTGCCAGCATTTGTTGTTTTCTGTTTTTAACTTTGCTATTAATGCTGGAATAAGATGATATCTCATTGTTATTTTGATTTGCATCACTCTAACATGCATAGGGTCGCTATGAGTCAGTACCAACTGATGGCACCTAACAATAACAGCAATGGCTAATGAGGAGTCCTGGTGTGGCGCTGTGGGTTAATGCGCCAGACTGCAAAGCCATTTGCACTGCAAGGTTGGCAGTTCAAGCTCACCAACTGCTCCTCAGAAACCCTACACAGGGTTTTTTATGGGTTGGAATCAATTCAACAGCACTTAACAACAACAACAAATGGTTAATGATCCTGAGCATTTCTTCATTTGTTTGTTGGCTGTCTGAATGTCTTCTTTGGTGAAGTGCCTGTTTATGTCCTTTTCCCACTTTTTGGATTCTTTGTCTTCTTCTTGTTGAGATGTTGAAGTGCATAAACCTTTATCTGTCATTGCCAACCATTTCCCCCAGTCTGTGGGTTCTCTTTTTACTTTTTACTTTGATACATAAGTATCTCATTTTTGTTGTTGTTGTTGTTAAGTGCTGTCAAGTCATTTCCGACCCATAGCGGCCCTGTATAGGGTTTCCAAGGAGCAGCTGGTGAGCTTGAACTGCCGACCTTGCAGTTCAAATGGTTTTGCAGTCTGGTGCATTAACCCACAACACCACATTTTAGGAGTTCCCAATTGCAAAGCTATTTGAACTGCAAGGTCGATGGTTCAAGCTCACCAGCTGCTCCTCAGAAACCCTATACAAGGTGGCTATGGGTCAAATCGACTCGACAGCACTTAACAACAACAATTATCTATTTTGTCTTCTGTTTGTGCTTACTGTGTCATTCAACATTTTGTCATTGTTATTAAGTGCCAATGAGTCATTGCAGACTCAGAGAAACCCTGTATCGAGTTTCCAAGGAGCAGCTGGGGGTTTGAACCACTGACCTTGTGATTCGCAGTCCGGTACTGATCGTACAGTGCAACACACCAGGAGTCATAGAACCCTTCAATAGTTCAACCCAAGACTTGAATTTTTTCTTCAGATAATTCAGCTTGAGAAATGCTGAGCACATTCCTCCCATGCTCTACTCTATTCATGGATGTATTTGTAACATATGGAAATACGTTTGTAGAAATAGCCTCTGTCAAACCTGTAAGTAAATCTTCATGGATATAGTCCCATTTTCCTCCCCAAGACTCTTCAGCTTGCATGTATAGACAGCATATTGAGGCTCATGCTTTCTTACTCATTCTGCTTTTCTCTGTCTCTTGACTGACGTATTTAACCTGTTTACAAACAGCATAATTACTGACAGGTATGAATTGGCTTCTATCATTTTTGCTGTGGGGTGTGTGTATGTATGTGTGGTTTTGATGGTTTCTTTGTTGCATGTATTTTTTGTGATGAGCTCATTGTTTTTATGAATTTTCTTATAATTTCCTTTGTTGCTGTTCTTTCAATGTTTACTGAGCCTTTATGGTTTTCTCCTTTTTGAATTTAGTGAGAAAATTCATTAATTTTCTTTGAGGTTACACTGTAATTTATTCTTATCTTCCGAAATTTAAAGTAGTTCATTCTATCTTGATGTCAATTTGACTTAATCTTTATATGAAAGTTCTATAACTACATAATTTATTTCATCCTTTTGTTTTGCGGTTATCATAGTTTACAAACTGAAGTCTTTGGTTCTCTGTGGCACTGTAGGTTAATGTGCCAGACTGCAAAGCCATTTGAACTGCAAGG
>NW_006408950.1:947620-952670 GCF_000296735.1 Chrysochloris asiatica
GTATTAATCTCCAGTTGCTGTCTGCTGTTGCTGATTCTCTTTGAAGGACTACCTTTAAAATTTCTCATACAATTGTTCTGGTTTTTACAAATTCCCTTAACTTCTGTTTATCTGGAAAGATCCTAATTTCATCATCATATTTTGGGGGACAAATTTACTGAATTATAATTCTTTGTTGGCAATTTTTTCATACAGAGTTTTATATACGTTAATGCATTGTCTCCTTGCATCTGTGGTTTCTGCTGAGAAATCAGAGTTTAGTCTTATTTGTTCTCTTTTGTAGACAACGTTCCATATTTTGTCAAGCTGCTTTCAGGATTCTTTTTGACTTTGTTTTAGAAAATTTGATTATGATACATTTTAGTGGTTTATGGTGGATTCTAATCCTGTTTGGGGCTCACTGAGCTTCTAGAATGCATATCTTCTTATCTTTCATGATGCTAGTGAAGTTTTCTTCTAAGAAGTTTTGACAATTTTGTCAAGGTTCTTTTTTTGGTCTCATCCTGTTCTGTAATTCCATCCACTCCAATTATTCCTCTTAATTTTTGTTTATTATTGTTGTTTAGTCCCATTGAGTTGGTTCTGACTCATAGTGACACTGTATACAAGGTTTTCAAGGAGCAGCTGGCAGGTTTGAACCTCCAACCTTATGGCTGGCAGTCCAGTGCTTATTCTACAGCACCACAGCAGAACTCCTTTTGAGAGTGTCTTATTTGTCAGACTTTATTCATTTTTGTTTTCCCATTCTTTTTTCTTATTGCTCCTCTATTGCTGCTGCTGTGTGTTCTCTAGTTATTTTCTACTCATTGTGACCCTATAGGGTTTCTGAGGTTATAAGTCTTTACAGGAGCAAAAAGCTTCATCTTTCTCCTGCAGAACGACTGGCGGATTCAAACTGCTGACCTTGAGGTTAGCAGCCCGACATGTAACTCACTATGCTACCAGGCCTACTTCATTGTTACTCCAACATACTAATATTAAGAGATATGTCTCAACTTAGCTAATTGTGTCTTCTATTGATTCAATTGTAATCATTTATCCTTCCCATGTGTTATCTATTTCTGAAAAAAATAAAAATAAATATCAGTCTTCTGGATTTCTATTTGATGTTTTGTATGGTTTCCAATTTTCCATTCATTTTTTCTTGTGTTGTTTTCTGAATTTTTTTGAAACTTGTTTTGTGAATTGAGTAAAGGTTTAAAGATCAACAGTTTAACATTCAACAAATCATTCACTTTGCAGTCTCAATGACTGCAATCTCCTCTATGTAAAAACAGTTATTTCACTTCCTCCCTGTGGTTTGTGCTTAAATGTTGCCCTTTGACTTTGAGTCGTTGGCCATTCCATGGTGAGTTCACTTACTAATGGTGTTGTCTACCTCTATATATTCATCTACTCCTTGGCTGAAAATTGGACCACCAGGGTGAGTTCCATTCCAGACTTGAATAGTGGCAGAGGGTCATAGCCTGTGGTCCTCCAGTCTCTTTCTGACAAGCTAGGTCTTTTATATATGTGGTGGTGATGGTTATGTGCTGTGGAGTCGGTTCCAACTCATAGTGACCCTGTACAGGGTTTCCGAGGCTGTAAATCTTTATGGGTGCAGAAAGCCTCATCTTTCTCCCATGGAACAGCTGATAGTTTCAAACAGCTGACCTTGAGGTTCGCAGCCCAATTCATAACCACTACACTACCAGAGTGCCTTTTTATAATTTTGAGTTTTGCTCTATATTTTCTTCCACTCTATCTGGGACCTTTTAATGTGGCCCATTTCAAAGCAGTTGGTACTAGTATCTAAGCACCATTTAGTTCTTCTGGTCTTAGAATTGTGGTGGCTGATGTTCAAGTGTTCCATTGGTCCATTGGTCTGGTTGATTCCAAACATCTTCAAGTTTCATAACTCTCCTTTTTTCTACACAATGATAGTTGCACCTTAGATGACCACTCATGAGTTTATAAGAATCCAGTCATTACTCAACAAAATAGGATGTAGAACATTGTCTTTGTGGACGCTGTTCTTCTGGTTTGAGACTATGGTCCTAAGCCCCAGATCCCACAACTCATTGCCTTAAGATTTTTGTTAATGTCTAAGAAGGTTTAATCATTTGGCACCCTGTATGACTCAACAGCACTTAACAACAACAACAATGCTGTACAGGGTCGCTATGAGTCAGAAGCAACTCCAAGGCACATCACCACCACCACCATGTTCCAGCACATCCACATTCATAAGTGTGTTTATAGCAAATGTAAATAACCATGCACAAATATCTTCTGTCAAACCCTTATATATTTGTGAGTATACTCTCACTTTCCCTGCCATACCCATTCAGCCTGTGTATCTGTCCATGTATCTGCCTCTATGTAGAACACAGTTGTTTCAGGGTTATGCATATAACACCATTTACCTCTATACCCCTTAACCCCTGCATTCCTCCCTATGCCTTCACCTATCTTTATCATTCTTCTGCCAACCTTCATTTTGTTGTATTTTGCCTTCCCAGGTAACATGTGTCTACCCTCTAGGCAGTGTGAATTACTCACCCTTCCCTGCCACCCTTTCTCATACAGTATTTTTCCTTTTGTGATTGAGTAATTTCACTCAGCATATTGTCCTCCAGATTCATCCATGTTATGAAGTGTTTTGCAGATTCATCATTATTCTTCAATGTTGCATGGTGTCCCATTGTATATATGCACCAAAGTTTGTTTATCCACTCTTCTATTCATGGTCATTTAGTCTATCCTTATCTTTTTGCTATTGTGAACAGTGCTGCAATGGACATGGGTGTGTGTATATCTACTCATGTCATGGCTCTTATTTCTTGGGAATATATACCAAGTAGAGGGATTCTGGATCATAGGTTATTTCTATTTTCAACATTATGAGAAATTGCCATACCATTTACCACACTGATTGAACCATTTTACAGTCCCACCAACAATGTAGCAGGGTCCCCGTAGCTCCACATCCTCACCAGTATTTGTTGCTCTCTGTTTTTTTGAACTTTGTTATGAATGCTGGGGTGAGATGACATCTCTTTGCTGTTTTGATTTGCATCTTTCTATTGGCTAATGATCTTGAACATTGCTTCATATGTTCATTAGCTGTCTGAATGTCTTCTCTGGTGAAGTGTCTGTTTATGTCCTATGCCCATTTTTCAATTGGGTTGTCTTTTTCTTGTAGAGGTGTTGTAGTTTTCTATAAATTTTAGTGATTAGTCCCTTGTCTGATATGTCATTGGAAACATTTTTTTCCCTCATCTGTGGGATATATTTTTACTTTTTTTGTGAGTTATTTTGATGCACATATATTTCTAATTTTTAGGAGGTTTGAGTCATCTATTTGTCTTTTTCTGTTTGTGTATTTGTTGTTGCTGTTGTTGTTAGGTGCCATCGAGTCGATACCAACCCATAGTGACCTTATGGACAGCAGAACGAAACATTGCCTGATCCTGGGCCAACCTCACTACTGTTGCCACGCTTGAGTCCATCGATGATGCCACTTGGCCAATCCATCTCATTGAGGGTCTTCCTCATTTTTCTCTGACCCTCCACCTTACCAAACATGATATCCTTCTCCAGCGACTGGTATCTCCTGACAATATGTCCGAAGCATGAGAGATGAAGTTTGGCCATCTTGGCCTCCAAGGAGAACTCTCGCTGCACTTCTTCCAAATCGGATCTATTGGTTTTTTGGCAGCCCATGGCACTTTCAATATTCTCCTCCAACACCATAACTCAGAAGCATCAATTCTTCTACGGTCTTTCTTATTCACTGTCCAGCTTTCACATGCATATGAGGTTACTGAAAATACCATGGCTTGGGTCAGGCATATTTGTAGTTATGTTTAATAATGTATTTGTGCTTTATATCAGAGTCCCTGATTTGTCCCTATTTTTTCATTGATGATTTTATAGTTCTAGGTTTTAGAGTTTGTTCAGCTTGTTGAATATTTATCTTCTCATCTTTCATGATGTTAGGGATGTTTTCTTCCAACAACTCTCTGACTATTCTTTCTGTGCTTTTCTTTCTCTTTTTCTCTTCTGGAATTCTGAGCAGCCATAAGTTATACCTCTTCATGGTGTCACACATGAATCTTAGGCTTCCTTTGAATTTTTTTCATTCTTTTTTCTGATTCATCTTCTAGTTTACTAGTATTGAGAGATTTATTTTCAAGCTCACTAATTCAAGCTCACTTCCATTGCTTCAAATCTATTCCTTTGCCCTCTCAATGTATTGTCCATTTCTGAAATCTTAGTGTTAATCTTCTGGATTTCTGTTTGCAGCTTTTAGATTATCTTCTGTCTTTCATCTATTTTGTTTATTTATTCTTGCAGTGTTTTCCTGAATTCTTCCTTATTTTCCCCAGCCTTTATGTCAACCATTTGTTGTTGTTAGGTGCCATCAAGTCAGTACTGATCCATAGTGACCTTATGTACAGCAGAATGAAATACTGCCTGATCCTGGGCCAACCTCACTATTGTTGCCACACTTGAGTCCATCGATGCTGCCACTTGGCCAATCCATCTCATTGGGGGTCTTCCTCTTTTCCTCTGACCCTCCACCTTACCAAACGTGATATCCTTCTCCAGCGACTGGCCCCTCCTGACAATATGTCCAAAGTATGAGAGAAGAAGTTTGCCCATCTTGGTCTCTAAGGAGCACTCTGGTTGAACTTCTTCCAAAATGGATCTATTGGTTCTTTTGGCAGCCCATGGCACTTTCAATATTCTCCTTGAACACCATAACTCAAAGGCATCAATTCTTCTATGGTCTTCCTTATTCATTGTCACTTTCACATGCATATGAGGTTATTGAAAAGACCATGGCTTGGGTCAGGTGTGTCTTAGTCCTCAAGCTGACATCTTTGCTCTTCAACACTTTAAAAAGCTCTTGTGCAGCAGATTTGCTTAATGCAATACATCGTTTGATCTCTTGACTCCTGCTTCCATGAGTGTTGATAGTTAATTCAAGAAGAATGAAATCCTTGACAACTTCAATCTTTTCTCCATTGATAATAATGTTGCTTATTGGTCCACTGGTGAGGAT
>NW_006408950.1:953595-957378 GCF_000296735.1 Chrysochloris asiatica
TCTTTTTTTTTCTTTTTATTTCTTTTTCTAGTTGAATTCTGATCATCCAGCCATTGAAGCCAGGTCAAGTGGGTATCATCTGCAAGTGTGGGTGTTCTTGTGCATATACCCTTACTTCTTATCCACTGGATGCTTCATTCTCCTCTCTAGTCCTCTGTGGCTATGTCACCAACTCTGGGCCTAGGACTCACCAGGTCTTGCCACACTGCTGGCCAACCAGGTCTCCACCTGGGTTCACAGGAGTCTATTGAACATGGTAGGGCATAGCTTGCTGCTTTATTGCTGCTTTTCCCTCACTTCCCCTTATCAGTGACCAATGTGGTCACCAGTCAGAACACATGTCTGCTCGTGTATTCCCATTGAGTCTTAGTCTTGGAAGGGAGCTTGCCCTTTGGGGACCCAACCACTTGCCTTGATGCCTCCTAGGTGAGCAATTTGCTTGTTCTTGTAGTAGTCAATCAGACTGCCATTATTGTTTTGTATTTTTTCTGTCATTCTTTCTTTCAAGAAGTATCTTCTGTTCTTCTAGCCACTCCAGGCTGGTCAGCTTGTGTCATTTGATTTCTTGGCTGCTGCTTCCATGAGTGTTGATAGCTGATCCAAGAAAAATGAAGTCTTTGACAATCTTTTCTCCATTGATAAGAATGTTGTTTATTGGTCCAGTGGGGAGGATTTTTGTTTTCTTTACATTGGGATGCAATCTATGCTGAAGACTATGGTCTTTGATCTTCATCAGTAAGTATTTTAAGTCCTCTTCAGTTTCAGGAAGCAATCTGCATATCATCTGCATATCACAGGTTGTTAAAGAGTTTTCCTTCAATCCTGATGACACATTTTTCTTCATATAACCCAGATTCTTGGATTATTTGCTCAGCATACAGGTTGAATATTATGGTGAAAAAATACAACCCTTTGCACACCTTTCTTAATTTTAAACCATTCAGTGTCCCCATGTTCTGTTTGAACAACTGCCTTTTGGTCTATGTACAGGTTCCTCATGAGCACAATTAAGTGTTCCAGAATACTCATATTTTTCAATGTTGTCCATAGCTTGTCATGATCCACACAATCAAAGGCCTTATTGTAGTCCATCATTTGGATGTATCTAAATGTCATTCTCTTGAATCCTTTTTCAGGTAGTTCCAATGTCTTGGTTTTCCTCAAAAATATTTTCTAGCTCTGCCTCTTGGTCACTTTTTTGAGTGTCTTGTTTCTTTTTGTGAACAGAAATTGTCTGTTGCTTTCCAACCATTGTGCTGGTGCTGAATTTGTATTTAATTGATTGCATGTTGGTGTGTTCTGAGGCACTCACTGATTGCCTTCTGGTAGGCATGATTAGAGAATAGAAAGGTGTGCAATATTCTCTGTTCACCGTTCTTGCAGCTCAGCATAGGATGGCTTTGGCTGGTGTTGGTTGTTGTCATTGATCAAGTACATAGCAGCTGGTATCAACTCTTCCTCAGTAGATGCAGTTATAGAGGGTATGGTTGTGTCTGGGCTGTATGAGGACAGTTGCTGTCCCTGTTAGGGGAAGCAAGAAGAGAAAGCACACATAAGAGAGAAAGGAAAAACAAAACAAGGAAACAATAGCCGAAAAGAAAATAATAAAGAAAAAGAAAGCAGACAACAGCTAGAAAATATATAGCATAACCAAAATATAACATAACCAAAAGGAGATGAAGAGGAAAACAAATCTAAAAGAGACACATAAGAGACCAAGAAGAGACAGAGAGAGAGAGAACTAAATGCAATTAGAGAGAGAGAGATGAGTGGATGAATAATAGGGAAAGAGATCAGAGAGTAGTTTTAAAAAATCAAGAGAAAAAAAAGAAAAGAAAGAAAGAAGAATCAGTGGGAAGTGGGGTGGAGAATATAGAGAAGCAGATAAAAATAAGAAAACATGTAAGAGGAGCTAGAAAGGATAAACAGGAAGGGAAGTAAAAGGGAGAGAAAAGTGGAAGAAAGAATAAATAAGCAAAAACAATGAAAGGAAAAAAAAAAACCCACACCAGATAGACGTTGGACCCAGAAAGGAAAAAACTCTGGTGTCCGTTGCCAGCCAAGAACCTTATATGGTGGGTGGACAAGGGATGAGATGGTAGTGCTTCTTCACTAGATGGAGTTCCTATAGGCATCCCTAGATGAAGTCCCTATAGACTTAGGTGTTGTCTGTTATGGGCACCAAATCCAGAAGTAGTTTGTGCAAATCCCAAAACAGCTGGGGATCAGGGTCCTTTTGTCCCAGAGAGCAGTCAGTGGTGAGAGTTTTCACTAGTTCAGGGATGGCCAAAACTAGGTCTGCAGGTTCAAAGCAGGACACATTTGATTCCAGACACCGGATTGATGCAGATAACTGTCAACTCACTTTGATGTGACTCACAACTGAGTGATTCACCACCGTGTGGCTCTGATTGCAGGTAGAGTGGGACCTTCACTGGAGGTGTATGTGAGTGGGAGATGGTCATGCCTCTGGTCACCAAGGGAGTGTGGGGAACAAGAAAAAAAAACCTTACCTTTATCTCCACAAGTCACCTGTATGCCTTTGGACCACCAAGCCATTGTCTGGTCTCTAAAGCCACTCACAAAAGTTTAAGATGGCCGAGCTGTATCTGGTCAGCCAGCACAAGTCACCAGTTTGTCTCCTTGTTTTTGACTACATCTGTTCAGCTTCCTATCCTAGCAAGCTCAGGGTTCCAGGACTATCCTCTGCATCTGTTTCATTTGGTGTATCTTTGTTATAGACAGGCTGTGTAGTGTTTCTGCCTATTCCATCATCCTGCTGCCTCTCCATTTTCCTGAATTCTTGTAGAGTTTTTATCTGTTTTTTCCTTCACTTTCTTAATCTGCTGAAAGGATCTAAGTATTAATGTTTTGAATTCTTATCAGTTAGTTCCAATAGCATTTCTTCCTCCAGAAGATATACTAGCCTTGCATTTGGCCAATTGGTTATGTTGTCTTGTCCTGTTTGTGTGTGTGTGATTTGAAGTTGCTGTTGTCTCTAAGACAACAGACAACTTGGTGCTATTGTATGTTGGTCTGCTTCACCCTGATTTTTTGCTTTGTTTTGTTGTAATGTATCCAAGCAAAGGGGATAGCAGGCTACTCTAGTTGCTAACTTGACAGCACTGAGGAGTTCATCACCTGTCTCCAGGTGAATTTGGTGGAGTGTGCATGTTCGTCTCTGATTGCTAGTTATGCCGAGCAGCTGAGGGCAGATTTGGTGTATGTTGGCTGCTCTTCATTGTCGAGCAGGTGGTTGCAGTCACCAGTGGGTGAGGCTGTAGATTTGGTGGGTATAGCTGTGTATGGTGTCTGGCTCTCAACTGTTGGACAAAAGTGCACATAGCTGCAGTGGTAATACAGAGTTTACTCCATGGGAGTGTTCACTACTGTCCATGAAGGATGGCAGGGGCTACTGTAGGGAGGGAGGGGGAACAAAAAAGGAAAAACAAGGGAAGAGCTAAGAAGGAAAAAAGAAAAGGAAAGAAACGCAGCACAGTGCTGGTGGAAGTACCAGCTGCCAAACACGGCTGTGGTGAAACCTCAAGACTTTTGGAAGCTCCCAACTCCGGCTGAGGAGGGTCAGGATGGGAGTAGCTAACTGCAGAGTTGATGGAGTGGGTGGGACATGAGATCCATGGAATCAATAAAAAGGGTGGGGGAAGAGGAAGAAAAAAAAGAAAAGATAAAAAGAAGAAAGTGGGAAATAGGGAAGTACTTAGAACAAAGATAAAGAAAAGAGATAAAAACATACCACTTGACCACACACATCACCAATGGGGG
>NW_006408950.1:958313-961446 GCF_000296735.1 Chrysochloris asiatica
TAAATAAATTATTTTTAAAAAAGCATACCACTGACACTGGGCGGGGAGGAGTTTGATTGGCTGTCAGGTGTGTGGTGTTGGGGCAGAGTGTGATATTGATCACAGGAAGTTTGTACAAGGTAACGGAGGAGATCACACCTGTATAGTCACCACACACCATACAGGGGAGACCACAACTGTACGGTACATTCCTGAGTGAGCAGAGCCAATTATCTCCTTCCAGGTCTGATGAAAACACTGCTTTCAATCATTCAAAATGACTGTGTTGTGTTGTTTTTGCAGTTTACTATTCCGTATGCCTTCTTGTTCATGATTTTCCTTCAGACTCTTCCTTATCCTTTCCTTTGAAGCTCTAGATTCCAGGATTGTCACCTGTATCCATTTCATTTAGTTCTTGACTCTTTGTTATAGAGGGTCTGGGTAATATCTACTAGTCCACCATCTTTGATACTCCCCACTAGTTTATTCTTTTCTGGAAAGTTCCACCAAAATGAGAGAGTAAGACAGAGGAAGATGTGGAATTCAGGAAACACGAGGTTCAATACAAGTAAAGGGGAACAGGAGGCCCTCAATGGGACTAAAGACTTGATTCTTGATTGAAATCAAAGGAGAAACTATGGTCCTTGCAGTGCCAACATCTGAGGTGGAGTCTTCCGCATATCATCACCTATAGATGGAAGAGATGATTAAAAGAACAAAAATATCACAATTAAAAGCTAAAAAGAAGAGGAAGAAAGAGGATCTGAGTATGTGTTAAATACAAGAAATAGTAGAACCAAATCATCCTTTTGCTTTTGGCATTTATGTTGGGGATAAGAAAGAATTTTACTATTTTTGTTTGGTTTGTAGTTATTCAGTCATTTTTAATAAAGAGTGAGTGGTCCCAGGCAACTTCCCTTGGTAAGTCAGGGGTCATAGTCATTGACTTCAGGGGAACCATACTTCTCTCAAACATTAACTTCATTCATTTATCTTTATTATTGAATGCTGTGACACTATATGATAAGAACCATACCATAATGTTGGTTTGAATCTCTATGAGTCAGAATCAACTTTACAACACTTAACAACAACTCAGTGGCTAGAAAATCTTAGGCATGTAATAAATGTAGCTGTTAAGTGCCATTGAGTCAGTTCTGACTCATAATGACCCTGCATAGTGTTTCTGAGGCTCAGTTAGTGAATTTGAACAGCTGACCTTGCGTTTCAAACTGATCATGTGGTACAGTGCTTATCCTATAGTGCCACAGTATTTAATAATAAAATTGAATGAAAGAATGAAGAATAAGTTCCTCTCAGTGACTATGACCCCTGACTTCCCTGAGTGAAGCCACCTGGGAAAACTCACTCTATGGGCTTGCAACTCTGCCCCATTACAAGTTCCAGATCATGGAATCCCACACTCATATGTGGTGAAGAAGAACTACCCCCTGGTCTGTGGAGGACATCACTCTGACACACAGTATGCTAATCTCTTTAACCCCAGAAATACCCTCCACCATATGTGTACCACAAGTACCCACCACCTCACCTTACAGCAAAGCCTAATTTCTTTTGTTTTGTCCATTGTGAGCTCCTACAGCTAGAAAGGCTGACTTTTCTGTGATGCATAACTATGCTGTCTGTGCATGCCTCCCTCCCCCGCCACAATTTGAAATGAACTTTTAAGTCAAATCAAACAATGCTTAGCAACAGCATGACTGCTAGGAGGATCATTGCACACTGATCTGCACATCTACAGAATCCAGAGCTGGTTGCTTAGCAACAAAATGAGATGCTCCTTAACTAGTTCTAGATCTACAGTTCCCTAATCAATGCAGGTTTAACTCTTTGGCATAGAGGGAGCCTTAAGAAGACAGACAATCACTAATATTTGTTAAGAGCGTTCTATGCTCTAAACATTGTATAAGCAGAGAGTCTTAGTTATCGAGTAATGCTATGACAGAAATACCACAAGTGGATGGTTTTAACAAACAGAAACTTATTCTCTCACAGTTTAGAGGGTAGAAGCCTTAGTCCAGGGTGTCAGATCTAGGAGAAGACTTTCTCCCTCAGCTGGCTTTGGGGGAAGTCATTGCCTCCTTTTAATGTGTGTAGGCTTGGGCATCTCCATGTGTCTTGACACCAATCTTCCCTGGGTTTAGGAGATTCCCAGTACAGGGACTCTGAATCCAAATGATATGGCCTGCTCTCAGCTCTTCTTTCTTGATGACAGTGAGTCCCTCTCTCTCTACTCACTTCTCTCTCCTTTGATCTTTTGTAAGATAAAAGGTGATGTAGGAATTTCTGGAAAGATGGTGGGCTAGGCAGATACACTACACAGACCCTCTAAAATAAACATATGAGAGATAAAATAAAGCAGACACACATGAAAATTATGGCACACTGAACTTCACAAGAAAAGTTAGAGAGGTGGATGGAGTACTTGCTTGGATGAAAGACCAAACAGAGATGGCAAGAGGGGGAGACTAACTGGTGAATGGCTGGCCAGATGAGGCTCAACCATCTTGTGAGCAGCTCTGGCAGTGGAGGGAGGCCTGGAAGAACATATTTGCATGGGTGACAGAAAAAATGTGATTTCTTCTTTTCCCCCATTTTCACCTGGTGATGAGAAGTGTGGTCAGCTCCCACCCTCATCCACTCCCAGTTCAGACCCTGGTCTCTGGAACATCAGAGCATCATGGTTGGGAGCCATGCCAGTGTGAGATGGGGACCTGTTGCACCACTTTGTGCTGTTTTGGTGCCTCCATTCAGGTGGGCTCAGCTCCAGACCTACAAAATGCACAAAGCCACCAGACCAGTATTTAACCAGTCACCCTATCCCCAATTTCCCTGTGGTTCTACCAGACACTGAAATCGACTCCATCATGGGCCCCCAGAAACTACTTCTGGGTTGAGTGCCATGAACATAGGTAACAATGAGGCCAATAGGACCTCCATCTAGGGCCAGGAGCTCTGTTGTCACATCCTTCTATAACCACTTGTGAGTTCCTTAAATTTCAGAAACCCTCTGGAGATTTCTCCCTTCTGGGTCCAACAACTGCACAGTTTGTTTTTATAAATATGACAACCCCACAATGGCCTGAAGACAACAGCCAATTTCAGCTCACATGAAGAAACAAGAGAAAGTGTT
>NW_006408950.1:978817-980534 GCF_000296735.1 Chrysochloris asiatica
GGGTAGAGGATCCAACCATTGTGACCCACAAGGTTTTCATTGACTGATTTTCAGAAGTAGATCACCAGGCCTTTCTTCCTATTCCATCTTAGTCTAGAAGCTCAACTGAAATCTTTTGGCATCATAGCAACACATAAACCTCCAGTGACAAGCAGGTGGTAGCTGCACTGAAGTACATTAGACAGGAATTGAACCCTGTTTCCCATGTGGAAGGAAAGAATTCTACCACTGAACACTAATACCTAAAATTTATTATTAGGTATTGAGAAATTACTAAAGGCTTTGTGTTTATTTGCTTTTTACCTAAAATATTCTTTTACCATTTGTAACCTCAACAAACCTATGCAGAGACAGGATTCTGTTAAATGGAGGTCGCTTTGTTGAGTTCTCTGTTGAGTTTGAGATGCAAGTTGGAGTGTAGGAGCTAGGAGAGAGGAATTCCTCTGGATGATTAAAAAACAAACCAACAAAATGGCTTTGAAACACTTAGCCAGTGTCAGCTCCAGAATTTCTACTCGAAGGGTACAGATTTCATTGGAAAGGGAGGTCTGAAGATAAAGCCCCCCTTCTTCTAGCCCAAACATGACTCACCATTGTTCCCAAGCACCATCTGAGAGACAAGAGTGAGGACTGGAGATGGGGACACAGGGGGGACCTGGAAACACACTGACTGAGGGGTTCTGACTGAGCTGTATGACGAAATCCTCTCTGTTGGCCTTTCTCCACCCACTCTGATCATTACCTACTTCCCATGTGGCAGCAGCAATGGGCTCAAGGTTAGTGACAATTGTGAAGATGACACAGGACCCCACAGTGTTTCACTCTGTTGTACGTAGGGTTGCTATGGTTGGAACCTAAGAACACTTGATGGCACCTAACAACAATAACAACTGTATTTTTACACAAATAACATATGTGCCCTACATTTGTTTGCCAACTGTACCCTTTCCTATGAGGTATTTTTGTAAGCACCCTATGCCATTTTTTTCCTAACATGTTGTTATATGGTGTTGTTAAGAAGCCTAGTGTGAGGAGCGGAGGTTCCTGGAACCATCAAGGGAGAAAAGCAAAGTGTGGGACCCTATTCAAAGAAGCAGTGATGCCAGGGATGGAGGCAGAGACAATGGCATGGAGAGAAGGAGTGGCTGGGGACTCTAGACTCAGGGAAGGAGAGGGAATGTGTGCTGGTGGCCAGGGTGCAGGCTTGGGGGGTGTACCTTTTGGCTGTTTGATGATGCATGGAGGGGATTATAATCATTGCAATGAAATTAAATACAATAGGATGAATGTAAAGATAATGTTCACCCATGTAAACTATCACATAATTCACAATAATAATAATAAAAAAAGAATCCTGGTGTGGCACTGTGGTTTAATGCATTGGACTGCAAAGTCAGTTGAACCTCAAGGTTGGCAGTTCAAGCTCACCAGCCACACTTGAAAACCCTACACGGGGTAGCTATGGGTTGGAACCAAATCGACGACATTTAACAACAATATGTTGTTATTAAGTGCCATCAAGTTGGTTCTGCCTCATCTTGCAGTTCAAATGACTGCAGTCCAGTGCATTAACCTACAGGTAGAAATTTGGCTACAATACCGGTAACAGAGTCCTGTTATGGTGCTGTGGGATAAGCACTCAGTCACAAGATTGGTTCAAGCTCACCAGCCACTCCTCAAAAACCCTATACAGGGTCTCTATGAGTCGGAACTGACT
>NW_006408950.1:981984-983437 GCF_000296735.1 Chrysochloris asiatica
TCCTCTGTGCATCATCATTCAACATTTGCTTCTATTCCCTCTGGTTTTTTTTTTGTTTTTTTTGAATGTATACAAAAACACTCAGTAATATATAATCATTTAAACAACCAAAGGGCACATTCTGCAAGCCTGCCTCCTGGCTGCCAGCACACAGCCTTTCTCTTTCCATGAGTCTAGAGAGTCCTCAGCTGCTCTATTTCTCCATGTCATCATCTCTAACTCCATCTCTGGTGTTGCTGCTTCTCTGGACAGGGTCCCACATTCTGCTCCTGCTCTTCTTCCTTGATGGTTCTAGTGTCCTCTGTTTCTGGAATATAAGATTAACTACTCGCCCTTTGATGTTACAAAACTTCTACCTTTACAGTTGTGACAATCACAATTCATCATGATAACAATGATTAACTATTGAATCATAAGAATCTTATCCCCATCTCCTTTCACCAGACCCATCTAGACAAGATGAAAACTATTCAGTGGATTCTACCTTTCACTGCACATTCTGAAACTAAATTCCCTCTTGAAAACTTGTTAGCCAGTCACTTCATGCCTTTATATCATCCCAATTTTAGGTAGCCAATGTCTAGGTTGTGCATCCCTATCAACCCCATATACAGAGGGGATAGGACTGATCCTTGATATGAAGACTCCCTCACTGTCTGTATTTTGAGCTACTACATCCATAAGTATTGGTCAAGTTCATCAAATTGAAGCAATTTGCATTTGTTTCCTTTTTCAGTTTTTTCATCTTCCTCTCATTGAGTTCTGATCATCAAGCCATCCAAGCTAGGTCAACTGGGTACTATCTGCAAGTTTGGGGATTCTTGTGTGTCTCCCCTCACTTCATTTCAGTTGGACATTTCACTCTCAGCTCTGACCCTCCATGGCTATGTTCTTGTCCATGAGCTCAGGAGTCCCCAGGTCTCACCAAACTTCAGACTAACCAGACTTTCCTTTTCTCTTTGTCATCTCAAGGTAAATGGGAATCTATATTCCATCCTTGTTTCTTGCCAGTGTCTTCAGTGCAACTTGGACTTCTTCTTTCAATACCATTGGTTCTTGATTGTATGGTACCTCTTGAAATGGTTGAACATCGACCATTTCTATTTGATATATGACTCTGTGTATTCCTTCCATCTTCTTCTGATGCTTTCTGCATGTTGTTGTTGTTAAGTACTGTTGAGGCAATTCCAATTCATAATAACCTAGTATAGGGTTTCCGAGGAGTGGCTGGTGAGACTGAACTGATTACCTTGCAGTTCAAACAAACCTTGTGGTCCTACACTTATCCTACAGCAACACACTTCAATATTGTAAGTCAAAACTTTGATTTTTATTTCAGTTCTTTCAGCTTGAGAAACGCTAAGCATGTTCTTTCCTTTGGTTTTCTAACTCTAGGACTTTGTACATTTCATAATACTTGACTTTGTCTTCTTAAGCTGCCCTTTGATATTTT
>NW_006408950.1:983955-985111 GCF_000296735.1 Chrysochloris asiatica
TGAAGCCTGAGGCTTCTTGAGCTTTCAATTAAGATGTAATGGTTTTATAACTATTCTGTTCAAGCCGTATAAGACAAATCTGCATTACTGTAGGGCAGTTTCTGGCAGGTTTTTGCAGTTTGGGTCAAACTTTTTATGGTTAATATTGGATTTCTTGGATTAAAAAAAAAAAAACTTAAAATCAAAGGAAGATGTCTACTGCTAATTTCCGTTCAACATATTCTTATTTTTAAAAGTCAGCATTTGCAATTTTTTCCCTAAAACATTTATACTTATGTTTTCTTCCATACACAGGTTTGAGAAATATTCATTTCTTTTTCTTCTGTTTTCACTCCTTTCATAGTTTGTGCTTTTTAAATATGTAACTCTTAAATGTTTATGGCACATTCAATGTGTATGGACGTGCTCAAGTACTAACTGAAATGTAGCTCAAATATACCCAGAGATACCTTGGAGATACTTCCAGAAAAGCAGTCTTGAAAATTCTATGGCATCCACAGGTGGTTGCCATGAGATGGAATTGACTCCACAGCAACTTGTTATCATTAGTTGATGAACAGAGAAAGATGAAGGCCAGAGATGTTTTCTTGAATGACCAATTAGGAATTCATTCACAATGTATGAATTAACTCTTACTTTCTTTTTGTGAAGTCTTTTTATTATATGTTAGATTTATTGTTTTTGTTAGGTGCTAGAGGAGTTGGTTCCTCCATATAACAGAAGGAAACATTGCTCTGTCCTGCACCATCCTTACCATTGTTGCTATGGTTGAGCCCATTGTTGCAGTAACTGTATTAATCCATCTCCTTTGGGGTTTATCTCTTATTTGCAGATCCTCTACTTTTCTGGGCATGATGACCTTTTCCATAGACTGGTCCATCATGATAAAATGTCCAAAATATGAAAGACAAAGTCTCCTCATTCTTCTTTTCTAAGGAGCATTCTGGATGCACTTCCAAGACAGATTTGTTCATTCTTCTGACAGTATGGCATATTCAATATTCTTTGCTAATATCATGATTCAAGTGCATCAATTCTTTTCAGGTCTTCCTTATTCATTATTCACTTTCATATGCATATGAGGTGATTGAAAATACATGGCTTGGGCCAGGTTCATCTTAGGCCTTCCTTAAAGTGACATCTTTGCTATTGAACA
>NW_006408950.1:985571-994499 GCF_000296735.1 Chrysochloris asiatica
ATGGTATCATTTGGCTTAATGGTTTTGTCCTTGGTTCTCATGTCATGCTGGCATATATTTTCTTCAAGCTTCCATTTAAGGTCTCAGCAGTATCTCTTAGCTGGGCAAGAGAGAACTTGGCCCTGGGTTTCACAGATCACAAATACCAATAAAGGAAAAAAAAATTTTTTTTTTTTAAGTTTAGATTTCAGTCTCATGGGAAAGATTTCTGAGTTTGGTAATCCCACACGTCAGTGGGCATTACCAGGAGTGGGGCATGTGAGCAGAATTAGACTTCTCAGGCCAGAAGATAGTGAGCACCCAGCCTCAGTTAGGCTAGCTGTTAGTTATCTAGTGTTGTTATAACAGAAATACCATCGTGTGGCTTGAACCACCAGAAATGTATTCTTTTACAGTTTAGGAGGCTAGAAGTCTGAATTCAGAGCAATGACTTTCTCTCTTGGAAGAAGTTCCTTGTTTGCTTTCAGCATCTATGGGCCTGGCATTCTTGGAGAGCTCTTTGTGCCTTGGCATCAATCTTCCCCTAGAGTCTAGTAAGTTCTTAGCACAAGGACCACGGGTCCAAAGAACAGGCTCTGCACTTGACTCTTCTTTCTTGGTGGCTGGCAGGTCTTTCCTTGCTTGTTCACTTGTTTAATCTCTTTTACATCTCAAAAGAAATTGGCTTAAAATACAACATATTCCTGTAGAGTGTATCTTCCTTCATTAATGTAACTGTCTCTCATCCTGCCTCATTCACATCATTTGGTGTCGTTATTGTTAAGCGTCAGTTCTGACTCATGGCGGCCCATTATAGGGTTTCTGAGGAGCGACTGGTGAGTTGTGGTTCAAACCGACCTTGCAGTCCTGTACTTATCCTACAGCACCATGCCAGAAGTCCCATTAATATCATACAGGTTAGGATTTCCAACATTTGTTGTTGTTAAATGCCATGGAGTTGGATTTGACTCATAGTGACCCTGTATAGGTTCCCAAAGAGCAACTGGTGGGCTTGAACTTCTGACCTTGTGGCTTGAAGTGCTGACCCTACATAGACACATGAGAAGTGAATTTGGTTTCAGTAGATAATTACCCCAGATCACAAAATGGAGGATTATTATAGAATACTGAGAATCAGCACTTGGCCAAATGGACACATATATTTTTGGAAAACTGTTCAATCCATAACACCCCCCTTTACTGAAATCAACTGGTCTGACTGCTAATAATGTGGGCCTCTATCTGACAGGAACAGATTAGGGATATTCTGAGCCTCACCCTTCCTGGCCCATATCAAAGAAACGTCAGAATCCCACACACACACAAAAAAAAACATTGAAAACCAAGCATACTGAAATCAAATGACATATTACATTAGGCAAATCTTCTGCACAAGACCTCTTTAAAATGTTCACGAGCAAAGATGTCAGTTTGAGTACTAAGGTATGCCTAATCCAAGCCATGGTATTTTCATTAACCTCATATGCATGTTAAATTAGTACAATGAATAAGGAAGACCATAGAAGAATTGATGCATTTGAGTTATGGGGTTGGAGGAGAATATTAAAAGTACCATGGACTGCCAAAAGAACAAACAGATCTGTGTTGGAAGAAGTACAGCCAGAGTGCTCCTTGGAAGCTAGGATAGCCAGATTTCATCTCTCATACTTCGGACGTATCATCAGGAGGAACCAGTCCCTGGAGAAGGATATTATGTTTGGTAAAGTAGAGGGCTGGATAAAGAGAGTAAGACCCCCCAATGAGATGGACTAGCACAGTGTTAGCAGCAATGGACTCAGGCATAGCAAAAATTGTGAGGTTGGCCCAAGATCAGGCAGTGTTTTGTTCTCTTGTGCAGAAGGTCACTATGAGTGGGTGCTGACTTGATGGCTCCTAACAACAACAACAACGATAGCAGTCTCTGGTATGCTTTTGTAGTTTGGGTCAGGCTTTTTATGGTTAACATTTCATTCCGTGGATAAGAATAAACCTTACAGTCAAAGAAAGATGTCTGTTATTAATTTTCTTATCAACAGTTTTTGGTTTCCTTTCTATTTGGCCTGGCCTAACATGCAGTGTGGGTGTGGGCTAAAAACACTGGTCAACAAAGCTGTAAGGTAGTTTCAAGATTAAATTTGATTTGAGAATATTAGTAATATTATAAGCATATGTAATTAGTAATACAGTCTGTAGTCTTGATGTGCACTTATTTTTGGAAAGTCGTAGGCAGCTGCAGTAATTCTGAAGCTTCTGGATTGTTGCATTTGAAATTCAATTCCTTTTCACCCAAAAGAAATAAGGATTCTAATCTGAGTACAAAGAAAGACTAAGAATCATTAGAACCCTTGAAGAAAACCTCTGTTTAATTATTGCTATCTTCCCTGAATGTTATTGCCCTAGGTAAGGGTTTATGCTATGAAAGTATTTGGATATAAGTATTGGTTGTTTTTAAAAGCTTGATTCAGTTGTCTAAGAGATTAAGTACTAATTATACAAATGGAGGAATGAAAAGAAAAGCAATACTTCTTGCTGTAAAAAGTCAAACAACAAAGAATACAAAGAGAAAAGTCAGTCAGTTCCCATTTCTTCCCTACTCTTTGGCAATCCCACGTGAGCAAAAACACTTTTAATAGAAAGTAATAGGCATGATAAATAAATACTCCCTGGGTAGTACAAATGACTGTCAATTGCTAACTGATAGGTCGGTGGTTTGAGTGCACCTAGAGGTGTTTCAGAAGAAAATCCTGCTGATCTAATTCTGAACAATCAGCCATTGAACACCATCTGGAACACAGTTATACTGTGACACACATGGACTCATCACGAGTGACTATCAGCTTCATGGTTACTGCTTAGACTAACAAGATAAATCTATAAGTGGAAATGCCCCAAGACTACTTTTTCTCCATTGAGATCACATTTTCAAGCTTATTCGCGATAGGTCCATATCCTCCTGAGTACAATGAGAAAACCACAGGCTTCCTGGTTAATGGGATCTAAGTTTCTGGAGAAAGTTAGAAAGAGGTGGCTAGAGTGGTTAAAGTTTATTTATGCTAAAAAATTAGAAAAGTTGAGATTGCTTAGTCTGAGAAAAAGAAGGTCGAAGGGCCACTTAATGGTAATCATCAAATGTTCTGGGTTGTATCCAAGAGAATGAACAAAGATGGTGACAGGAAAGGTGTTAAAGGTGCAGTAATTGAGAACTTGGGTGCCTACGCTAATGCTTCTTCTGTAATGGTAAGGATATAAACTCCTTTCTCTGGGGTTTCAGAAACAGGATAGAGTATCACATACCAGGGATCATTTCAATATTAACAGTCTTAAAGCATAAATGTAGCCCTGGTGGCACAGTGGTTAAGGCACTTCTCTGCTTACTAATTTGTCATGAACAATTTCACATTTTCCCATCACATCAAGCAATCTACCTCTAAAAGTATGGCTGGCATCTGTCTCTCTTCTAACTCCACAACTCCTTCCTACAGAATCAAAGCCTCTTTTCAAATTCACAGTCCCTGACAGGGACAGAGTGCCCAGTAAGCAAGGTAAGCACTGGCTTACTTGTGCTGACTTACTGGGTTTCCTTGTTACGGGGTTGGGCTACTAGAAGACTCGAAAGTCACGAAATACAATATTAAAGAATCCTATTGAAGTGTGGAAATACCTCCATAAACGACGTATCACAGACAGCAGTGTCTCCTTGAGCCTACAGGCCTGCAGGGGAGACTGGTTGTAGGCAGCAATATCTTCTCATGAGAAGTTAAGCTGCAACGGACTTTCTGCCAGATTTCAAAAAAGGTACAGGCCTTCCTGTTTGCGTAGTTCCGTGATTTCCTGTGCTGTTTCCTTGTTTCTCTTCTCTCGTGCTGTGCACATCTGGTGTCCAAGATGGAGTCTAAGATTTCAAGATAGACTCCAATGTGGAGGCTTCTGGGATACTTGTAATTCTTTGCACGTGCACCCTTCTATCAGAATCCTGGTTCAAGAACTAGGTCTACCCTGGAGGCACCACGTTGTGGTTATCCAGTGACGTTTTGTGCCTATGCTGAAAACTGGTTAAGGTTGACTGAGCAGAAGGGGGAAGTTAACAGAAAGCTGAGATAACTAAATTGTTGTTAAATAACGTTGAGTTTGTTCCGACACATAGCCAGCCAGTATAGGGTTTCTGAGGAGTGACTGGTGAGTTTGAACCACCAACTTTGTGGTTCAAACCAAGGATTAACAAACCCTGCTGGGTCCCAGATGCACAAGGAGATAGTTTCCATATCTTGCCTATATCCTACCCCGCTTGTTCTTCTTATTTGAGGTTTTATGGTTCCAGTGGTTTTTCCTGCCAGTAATTTTCCTTCTAACACCTTGCCCTAACATTACCATATCAATGATGTGGTGAAAAACATGTGAAATAGTTCACTACAGATTAGTAAGTAAGCACAAGTAAACATGTGCTTACCTTGCTTATTGAGTAATCTGTCTCAGACTGATACATGCGGCCACCTGGTGAATCTGGGAAACATTATCATCTCTGGCACCACTGCCTGAGTAAACTAAGATATGCACAAAAGAACAAAGACGTGAGCCCACTTTTATGAAACAGGCAAACTATAGACCAAAATTATTAGAGGTTCTGAGGGATTCAAGAGAGAAGAGAAGGGAGAGTCACTGCTTCGGGGGCACTAAGTTCCTTTTAATGGTGATGGAATCATTTGGAAAAGGATAGTGGTAATGGTTATACAGCATGAAGAATGTAGTCAAGATCACTGAATTGTAAATGTAAAAATGATTGAATGGGCAAAGTTTTGTTATGTATATCTTTTTACCACTATATATATATTAATATAAGATATTGTGACGGTTAATATACATGTGAAGCACTTAGGGCACCATCTGAAGTATTGGAAATGTCTGATGTTGATGATAACAGTTAAACTCCCTAAACCACATTATCCTTGTTTATCAAAAACAGCACCACCACACAGAACTGTTGGATTCAGTGAAATCATGTTCCAGCACCTAAGTCATACTTGCAGGGGCCTCTGTGGTAGCTCCACGATGCCTATTCTATACCAATCAAAGTCAACCATGGTAATGCCATTAGCTTGCTACTGGTAGATTTGGGAATAAGTGCCTGGCCCATTTCTGTCCAATAAAACTTGAAGTGTGATCCGCTAGGGGGTTTCCATGGAAACTTTTGTTTCCTTTAAGAGAGAGCCCTGGTGGTATTTTAGGATAAGCACTGGACTACTAGTCACAAGTTTAGTGGTTCAAACCCACCAGCAGCTCTGCAGGAGAAAGATATGCTGTCTGCTCCCATATAGATTTATAGTATTGGAAACCCTACATAGGATTACTTTAAGTCAGAAAGGAGTCCTGGTGTGGCATTGTAGAATAATGCACTAGACTGTAAGGTTGGTTTGAACTGTAAGGTCAGCAGTTCAAATCCGCCAACTGCTTCTCAGAAACCCTATACTGAGAGATGTTTGATGTACCACAATTTTGCAACCAGGCAATGACCTAAATGCTATATGTATAGCATCGCATTTCATCCTTGAAACTCTCTATGAGGACGGTACCACTTAAAATATGAGGAAAATGTGACAGAGACATACAGTAACTTAAAGTGGCACAGTCAATAAATGTTAGCATAGTGGTTATGAATCGGGCTGCTAATCTCACAGTCAGCAGTTAGAAACTACCAGCTGTTCCACAGGAGAAAGAGGAGGCTTTCTGCTCCCATCAAGGTTTATAGCCCCCAAAACCCTATACACAATATCACTGAGTTGGAAGCAACTCCATCACACATAACAACAACCAAAGAGTACCTCCAACACTGCCTTTTATTACCATCGAGTACCAACACTCTCAGTTTCTCCACTGTTGGCATCTTTGGCGGTTTTCACAACTTTTAAAATAAAGATTATTTCTGCAGACAAAAATTTCAAAATGCCCATGTCCTTCTTATTTCAAGTCAGAGATACTACAATACAGCTAAGATTTGGGGCAGTACTTTGACATTTACTATAATGAGATTCCATTTGCAGCAAATATTTAGTTGCTGAAAATTAGATGGTGGTAAATATGCAAATAGTTAATTGATAAGAAAGGAAACCTACATAATTTCCTGTCTGTGTGTTAAACAATATTGAAGCCAAACAAAATTAACTTCGGCACTTGCTCTAGGAAGTGCTTGTTCCTGGAAGATAAGACTGTAAACCACCTAAAATAGTTAATTTATGGAGACTATGAGCTAGCTCCTCAAATCTAACACCAAGATCCTCATCTTACTGTGTTTAACAACCCAAAGCTATAATGTCATAAATTCTACTCTATCCCAACCATTTCCCTACCTTGCAAAACCCATATTACTAACTATAGGACTTAAAACTCTAACTATCTTCTCATCCCCCTCTTTTGAGATATTACTAGGGCTCTGATAGGTGGAATAAGTCTAGTAAACTTGGTTTTGCTAGTCATGTAAGTTTGTTTGGTGGTCTTTTGGGGAGACAACAATTGCTAGTGGAAATGTTTCCACCATCTGGTATTTGATTGGCTATACTAACCTGAGTTATTCAACAATAAACCAGTTGCCACCAAGTCAATTCTGACTCATGATGACCCTATATGTGTCAGAGTAGAACTGCACTTCACAGGATTTTCAAATGGATGATTTCTCCAAAGTAGAAGTCTTTCTACTTTCTTCCTCTAAATAGACTTGGACTTCCAACCTTCCACTTAGCAACTGAGCATGTTAGCTGTTTGCATCACGCAGGATTCCAAGTTACTCTCTAAGAATCATTAACTGTCTAATGGGGACAGTTGTGTGGTGAGTCTTTGAGCACTTCTTCCAACTGCTTCCATTCTTAGATGTGCTTTCTCTGCAGAACTCTGAAGACTGGGGCCATGGGACTGGCAAAGGAGAATAAACAGCGATTCAGGCCTTCTCTATTTTAGCTTTTAGGATTTTTTTATTTTTTATTTTTAATAACAAGTGATAACATTGACAAAATCTTAGTATTTCATAAATGAAGTTCATCGTTCTATAGACCTGCTTTACAGCTTAGAGCCTGGCCACGACAAAAAGGCCGTGCCAGATAATGAATGTTTCTTTTGTTGAAAGTCCTTGGCTTTGAGTTCTTTTCCTTCACTCTAATCCAGTAATGCATACCCTTACGTGTCTCAGTTCTGCCCTACTTAAAGGGAATTAGAAGTATTTGTTTCCATAATCTGACCACAGCATGAGGAAAAATGTGAGTCTTCTGGAGCAGTAAATTCTTAAAGACTCTGTCAACCATTCTCAATCCTATGCTTCCTTCTCCTCCCATTTTATGGGCTTTCAGACCCATGGGGGGAGCCAGTGGCTGCTGAATACAAAGGTGAGTCGGGCCTCATTCATCTGACTCCTGCCCTGCCAGGTATCTCTTAACTCCAGTTTTCTGGGGTAGATTTGGGAGTTGTCTCTTTTAATTTTACCTTTAAAGTATTTCTAAACATTTAACAGAGTCCCTGAATGGTGCAAACAGTTAATGCTGTCAGCTGCCAGCTGAAAAAGTGGAGATTTGAATTCATCCAGAGGAATCCTGGAATATAGGCCTGATGATCTACTTCCAAAAATCAGTCACTGAAAACCCTGTTGAGCAAAGTTCTACTCTGACACACACTGATTCGCCTTGAATCTGAGTCAACTTGACAGTAACTAGTACTAGTAAATATATACACACCTACATAACTTTATTGTTGTTGATAAGTGCCATGGAGTTGGTTCTGACTCATAGGGATCCTGAATAGAGTTCCAAGAAGCAGCTGATATATGCATGATAAAAATGATCATATTCTACATACTGTATTTTTAGTTGTTACAACCTTTTAAGTATTTGTCTTTTATTACCATCATTTCTGTAACCTATCCATTCTCCACATGTCACATCAGTCCCCTTCCCCATCACGTTCCAGGTAACCTGTGTTAACAATCTGTACAATCATATACCAGCACAGGTACATATAAAAATGGTCTTATCATTGCTTACAGGGATTAGTGAAGAAGAAGATTCCCAATGAGATAGATTGACACAGTGGCAGCAGCAATGGATCAAATGTAACAGCTGTTGTGAGGATGGCGCACGACCAGACAGAGTCTCTTTCTCTTGTGCATAGGGTCGCTATGAGTCAGAACTGACTTGACTCCTAACAACACCATCATAATCATCATATGCACACTTTGTTGCATCTTGCTTTTATCACACAATAACTCTTTATAGAAATTCTTCCAAGTAAACTGGTACAACTCTGTGATGGTTAATTTTATGTGTTAATTGGGCTAGGCAGTACCTAACGGTTTAGCCAAACACTAGTCTAGATGTTATTATGAAGATAATTTGAAGATTTTTATTTTTAAATAATTACCCTCAATAATGTAGACTGACTAGATCTAGCTAGTTAAAGGCTTTAAGGGTAAAAACTGAGGTTTACCAAGAGAAAAATAATTCTGCCTCAAGATTGCAGCATCAATTTTTGCCTGAATTTCCAGCTGCCAGCTTGCTCTACAGATTTCAGCCATTCATTCTGCCAGCCCCACAATTGTTTGCTCTTGTTGTTAAGTGTCATCATGTCAGTTCCAAATCATAGCAACCCAAGGAATTTCCAAGGAGTGACTGGTAGGTTTGAACTGTCAACCTGGTAGTTAGCAATCCAAGGCTTATCCTACAGTGCCACTCTAGGCATTAGCCAATTCCATATAGATATGTGGAGAGTGTGGTAGATCCAAATGATAGGCACTGAACCATAAGGTTCACAGTTTGAGCCCACTAGCAGCTCCATGGAGGATTTTCCTGAAACCTGGAATTATTGGGGGTGGGGGGGGGGGGGGGAAGTGTAACAAAGACCAAGCTTTCTGGAGACTGGAAGCTCAAGCAGGACCCCATTCAGTGTCAATTAGGGGTAGTTGCAATGCCATTCCAT
>NW_006408950.1:994969-996397 GCF_000296735.1 Chrysochloris asiatica
AGCAATTTACACATATAATGCAATCCCAATCCAGATTCCAACGACATTCTTCAAAGAGATGGAAAAAATAATTACAAACTTTATAGGGAAAGGAAAGAGACCCAGGATGAACAAAGCACTGCTTAAGAAGAAAACAAGGTGGAAAGCCCATTCATTCCCTGATTTCAAATTTTACTACATGGCTACAGTGGTCAAAACAGCCTGGAATTGGTATAATGAAAGATACATAGATCAACGGAACAGAATTGATAATCCAGAAATTAACCTATATACATACAGCCAACTGATTTTCAACAATATACCTAAGTATGTTGCATGGGAAGCAGATAGTCTCTTCAACAGATGGTGCTGGCAGAATTGGAAAGCGATATGCAAAAGAAATAAGACCTTTACCTCACACCTTATACAAAAACAAATCAGCATGGATTAAAGACCTAAATGTGAATCCCAGAATTACAAAGGTTATCAGTGAAAAGATAGGGGGAAATGTGACAGCTCTAATACAGGGCAAACACAGACTACCAAACATTTTGAAAATTACACAAACAAAAGTAGACAAAATAGATGATTGGGACATACTGAAATTTAAAAACATGTGCATAGAAAGGTTTCATCAAAAGTAAAAAGGAAGCCCACAGAATGGGTAAAAATCTTTTGCAATGACACATCAGACAAGGGCTAATTTCCAAAACATACAGGAACATACAACACTTCTACAAGAAAAGGACAAATAACCCAATTAAAAAAATGGACATTGGACATGACCAGATACTTCACCATGGAGGAGATCTGGGCAGCCAATAAACATTTGAAGAAATGTTCATGATTACTAGCCATTACAGAGATGCAAATCAAAACAACAATGAGATATCATCTCACACCAGCAATAATAGCAAAGATCAAAAAAGTAGAGCACAGTAATTGTTGGTGAGGATGTGGAGAGACTGAGACCATCCTACATTGCTCGTGGGATTGCAAAGTGGTCCAACCACTCTGAAAAGAAATATGGCACTTTCTCAGAAGTTTAGAAATAAAGATACCTTAAGATCCAGCAATTCCTCTACGTGGTATTTACCCACAAGAAATACAAGCCATAACACCAGTAGATATGTGCACACCAATGTTCATAGCAGCACTATTTACAATAGCAAAAAGATGGAGACAGCCTAAGTGCCCATCAACTGAAGAATGGATAAACAAACTTTGTACATACACACAATGGAATATTATGCTACCATGAAGAATAACAAGGAAGCATCAGTTCACCACATAATATGGATGAACCTTGAGAACATTATGCTGAGTGAAATTAGTCAGTCACAAAAGGAGAAATACGGACTATAGAAAGAACAAACAAGATGATGGATCGGGTGGAAATGCAGTAAAGGAGCTCCACCAACAACAACATAGAATACCCGACCAAGCAGG
>NW_006408950.1:1004628-1032592 GCF_000296735.1 Chrysochloris asiatica
TGCATTATATTATAAAACAGACACTGGAGAGGGAGAGAAAGAAATAGCCAGATATATCACCATGGAAAGCTTGTAAGTCCATCTTCTGCCTATAACTGATTGGAATACCTAAAATGGGACTGCAATGTGTCCAGTAAAGGAGGTTTCCTGAGGACCATCTGCATTACATAAGACTATAGGTGGAACCCTGAACCACATCCAGACCTTCAGAGACGGGAAATCTTCCACTTGAAAGGACAAGCAGACCAGCCTGGAGCAGCTAGAAAACCAGAAGATACTTCTTGAAAGAAAGACCTACAGGAAAAATACAAAACAATAAAGGCAGTCCAACTGTTACCACAAGAACATGCAAGTTGCTTTCCCAGGAGACATCAAGGCAAGAAGTTGCTTTCCCAGGAGACATCAAGGCAAGTGGTTGGGTCCTCTCAGTGCAAATCCTCTTTCAAGACTAAGACGCAGTGGCAATACATGCTCTGAGGGAAAAACAGCAATGAAACGGTGAGCTAAACCCTACAATGTTCAATAGACTCCTGTGAACCTGGGTGGAGACCTGGTCAGACAGCAGTGTGGCAAGACCTGGGGACTCATGGGCTCAGAGTCAATGACACAGCCACAGAGGACTAGAGTGGAGAGCGAAGCGGCCAGCCGATAAGAAGAGGGCGGACAGATGCAAGAACATCCACACTTGCAGATGATACCCACTTGACCTGGCTTCAATGACTGGATGAACAGAGATCAACCTGAAGAAGAAAGAAGAGGAAAAAAGCATCATCTGATACAATTTGATAAACTTGACCTACACCTATAAATGCAGTAGCTCAAAAGAGGAAACAAATCCCTGCGGCAAGAATTATTTCCACACAAAGAATAGACAGGGATGGGCAACTTGGACATTGGCTACCCAAAATGGAGGGAGGGATACAAAGGTTAGAAGTGACTGGCTTACAAGCTTTCAAGAGGGAACCTAGATCCAAAGGACGTGGAGGAAGGTAGAGTCTCCAGTGAATAGTATCCAGCATGTCCAGGAAGGGCTGATGAAATGAAATGCAGAGGGGTTTCTTGTGATACAATAGTGAATAAATGTTATCAGGACTGATTGTGAGGGTTGGAAATGTAAAGGTGGACATTTTATAGCAAGGAGGGGAGTGATTAACTTTTCAGTCTAGGAGAGGAGGGCCCTGGGACCATCAATGGTGAAGAGCCGAGAGCGGGACCCTACCCAGAGAAGCAGTGATGCTTGAGATGGAGGCAGAGAAGATGATGTGAAGTTATGGAGTGGCTGGGGACCTGAGATCCAGAGAGGGAATGGGGCTGAGAACCGTGGGAGTGGGGGGAACATGCAAGGTATACCCTTTGGTTGGTTGATGATGCCTGGACGGGATGGTAACTATGGCAATGAAACGATATATGATAGAATGAATGTAAAACTAATGTTCTCCCATGTAAACTGTCACACAATTCACAATAAAACATTTATTTAAAAAATGTGAATAAATAAATAAACTGTCTTGTAAGCAGAATCAACAACCAGAGCACAGTCTCAGAACCTCCCATCACCCTGTCAGATGCCCAAGGTGTCCCTGACTTCACCATGTTGGCCAGGCCTGCAACCAAATCCTTCCCCTAGTAAGAGAGATGTCTTGCCCTGGCGAGCAGCTCCTTTAACTTAATGAGTCTTCCAATCAAAGTCTGTGAAAGAAGCTGTTAAGAAATCAATTGACATGTTACACTGGGTAAATCTGCTACAAAAGACCTCTTTAAAGTGTTAATAAGCCAAAATGTGACTCTGATGACTAAGATGTACCTGACTCAAGGCATGGTCTTTTCGGTCACTTCATATACATGTGAAATCCGGACAATGTAATAGAAGACAGAGAAGAGTTTATGTGTTTGAACTGTGGTGTTGGCAAAGAATATTAAATATGCTATGGATGGACAATGGAGCTCTGGTAGCGTAGTGGTTACGAATAGGGCTGTGAACCGTAAGGTCAGCGGTTCGAAACTACCAGCTATTCCGCGGGAGAAAGATGAGGCTTTCTGCTCCCGTAAAGATTTGCAGCCTCGGAAACCCTGTACAGGGTCGCTATGCGTCAGAACTAACTCCACGGCACATACCAACAACAACAATTTTTGTTGTTGTTAAGTGCTGTTGAGTCGGTTCCGACCCATAGCGACCCTGTACAGGGTTTCCGAGGGTGTAAATCCTTACGGGAGTAGAAAGCCTCATCTTTCTCCCACGAAGCGGCTGGTAGTTTCGAACCGCTGACCTTAAGGTTCGCAGCCCGATTCATAATCACTACGCTACCAGAGCTCCTTACCACCAACAACAATGGATGGACAGAAAAATAAACAAATCCGTCTAGAAGAAATACAACCAGAAGGCTCCTTGGAAGTGAGGATAGCGAGACTTCATCTTGCTTACTCTGGACACATCATCAGGAAAGACCAATGCCTAGAAAAGGATGTTATATTTATTCAGAAAAAACAAGGGAAATCCTGAGTAGATGGATATACACAGAAGCCACAATGGGCTCAAGCATTCCAACAAGGACAGCATGGGACCAGACAACATTTCATTCTGTCATATGTAAGATTGCCATGAGTGACAGCTGATTCAACAACTAACAACAACTAAGCCTCTTCAACAGAAATCTGAAGTCTTCTTTAGTCGCTATTATGGATGAATCATGCTTGGTAATTGTTAAGTGCCGTCAAGTCAGTTCTGATTCATAAGGACCCTGTATAGGGTTTCCAAGGAGCGACAGCTGGGTTTAAACTGCCGATCTTTTGGTTAGTAGTCCAGTGTTTATCCTACAGAGAGTCATCGAAAAAGAGGAAGACCCTCTACAAGACAGATTCTCCCAGTGGCTGCAACAATGGTCTTAGACAGAAATGATTTTGGGAATGGACTAAGACAGGGCAGTGTTTCACTAAACTGTACATAGCGTCTCTGTGAGTCACAATCTACCTGGCAGCACCTAACAACAGCAACATGTAAGTTATACCCCCCTCCCCCAAATATATGTTGGCATCCTAACCACTGTACTTGTGGATGTGATCCTATTGGGATTTTCTTTGTTATGTTAGTGAGGTCACATCTGTATAGGGTATGCCCTAAACCTCATCATTTTTAGTTATGGAAAAAGTAGATGAGGCACAAAAGCAGGTACAAAAAGGAGAAAGAACGTAGGGACAGAAGCTGAAGGAGGACAAGCAGAGAGAGGGCTTTCCCCTAGGGCCACATCCTGAATTTGGACTTCTAGACTCCTGAACCACAAGAAAATTAATTTTCCTTCGTGAAAGTTAACTATTTGTGGTATAGGTAACCAAGACAGCTGTTCCCTAAGACTTCTCCCTGACAGGCTTAAAAATGAAGTACCTGCAGGGCAGAGAAGGACCAGTGAGCGAGTCTGCCTCCCAGCTAGAAATGGAGTCCTGAAGTGTAGCCACACAGAATGAGCCTTCCCTGGAAATGCAGACTGTGATGCTGGGCCACGTGGCATTTAAATGACTACATTCTGATTTCCAAAGAAACAAGATACTATCTTGAGAGATTCTGTCCTCATTATTCTTAGTTACTGTCTATGCATGTCTGAGGACAGTGCCTTATGGAACTACTCTGGAGAGTGACTCAAACAATGACTGAGACGTCTTGTTCCTAACTGGATTTATAGACAGCTCCACTCAGGGTTCTGCTGCAAATAGGGGTCTAGCTCTGACTACAGTAGAATAAATGACTCACCAGAATGAATGGCATCACTGCTCCAGAGAGGAATGTGCTTAGTGATTTGAGAGTTGGGCTTGGAGAATCAGTTTGGATCTTGAAAGGTTGTATGTTCAAAGGGGCTGAACTCTCCTCCCAGTCAAGAGGGGTCCTTGGTATGAGATCTGGGTGGTGCAGTGGGCAGGGCTAGATTATATCTAGGGGTGTTCTAGTAATATTCTCTTGTTGTGTGTTGTTGAGGAACCCACTTGACTCATTGCCACAGAACAAAAAGTTGCCCAGTCTTGGGCCATCTTCATACCCACTGAGTCCATTGTTTAGGCTATTGTGTTTTGAGTGACTTCCAGCCTAGGAACCTAGGGGGCTTACCTTCCAGCACTATCTCAAACAATACTCAGCTGTGATCCTGAAAGGGGGGTTTTTGGGGGGCTGATTTTTATAAATGGTTTGCCAGGTCTTTTCTTCTAGTCTTTCTCAGTCTAGAAGCTCTGCTGGAACTTGTCCACCATACAGTGGTATAACGTCCAGCATCATGAGAACACACACAAGTCCCTGCAGCATGACAAACTGATAGACAGTGGGTGCCAATACCCCCTTGTTGTTGTTGTTAAGTTGTGTCAAGTCGATTCCCACCCATAGCGACCCTGTATAGGGTCTCTAAGGAGCAAAACTCACCGTTGGCAGTGGTGGTGGTGTACCATGGAGTAGGTTCCAACTCATAGTGATACTGCATAGAGTTTCCAAGGCTGCAAACTTTTTATGGGAGCAGAAAGCCTCATCTTTCTCCCAGAAATACTCCCTGCTGTTGTTGTTAAATGTCATCGAGTCGGTACCAACTCATAGCGACCTTATGCACAGCAGAACGAAACACTGCCCGATCCTGGGCCAACTTCACAATTATTGCCTCACTTGAGCCCATTGATGCTGCCACTTTGCCAATCCATCTCACTGGAGGCCTTCCTCTTTTTCTTTGACCCTCCCCCTACCAAACATGATATCCTTCTCCAGTGACTGGTCCCTCCTGACAGTATGTCCAAAGTATAAGAGACGAAGTTGGCCATGCTGGCCTCCAAGGACTACTCTGGCTGCACTTCTTCCAACACAGATCTGTTGGTTCTTTTGGCAGCCCATGGCACTTTCAATATTCTCTTCCAACACTATAACTCAAAAGCATCAGTTCTTCTACCATCTTCCTTATTCACTGTCCAGCTTTTGCATGCATATGAGGTTATTGAAAATACCATGGCTTGGATCAGGCACACCTTAGTTTTCAAGTTGACATCTTTGCTCTTCAACACTTTAAAAAGGTCTTGTGCAACAGAATTGCCTAATGCAATACGTAATCTGATTTCTTGACTGCTGTTTCCACAAGTGTTAATGGTTGATCCAAGAAGAATGAAGTCCTTGCCAACTTCAATCTTTTCTCCTTGATAAGAATACTGTTTATTGGTCCAGTGGTGAGGATTTTTGTTTTCTTTACATTGAGATGCAATCCATACTGAAGGCTGTGGTCTTTGATCTTCATCAGTAAATATTTTAAGTCTTCTTCACTTTCAGCAAGCAATGTTTATCATTTGCATATCACAGATTGTTAATGAGTCATCCTCCAATCTTGATGCCACATTTTACTTCATATAATCCAGCTTCTTGGATTATTTGTTCACCATACAGGTTGAATAAGTATGGTGAAAGAATACAACCCTGTCACACACTTTTATTAACTTTAAACCACTCAGTGTTCCCATGTTCGGTTTGAACAACTGCCTCTTGGTCCAGGTATAGATTCTTCATGAGCACAATTAAGTGTTCCAGAATACTCATACTTTACAATGTTGTCCATAGCTTGTCATGATCCACACAATCCAAAGCCTTTGCATAGTCAATAAAGCACAGGTAAGCATCATTCTGATATTCTCTGCTTTCAGCCAAGATCCATCAGACATCAGCAATGATATCCCTCATTCCATGGTTTGAAGTTGGAAGTACTCTGTCAATGTATGCTTGCAGCCATTTCTGTATTACTGTTAGTAAAACTTTACTCACATGAGAAATCAAAGATATTGTCCAATGATTTCTGCATTCCTTTGGGTCACCTCTCTTTGGAATGGGCACAAATACAGATCTTTTCCAGTCAGTCGGCCAGATAGTTGTCTTCCCAATTTCTTGGCATAGATGAGTGAGTGCCTCCTGTGCTGCCTCACTTTCTTGAAATATTTAAATTTTTATTCCATCAATTCCTGGTGTCTTTTTCTTTGCCAATTCCTTCAATGCACCTTGGACTTCCTCCTTCAGTATCATTGACTCTTGATCATATGCTACCTCTTGAAACGATCGAACATCAACCATTTCCTTTTGGTACAGTGACTCTGTGTATTCCTTCTATCTTCTCTTGATGATTTCTGCATCATTCAATAATTTGCCCAGAGAATCCTTCAATAATGAAAGTCAAGTCTTGAATTTTTCTTCAGTCCCCCAGCTTGAGAAGTGCTGAGTGTGTTCTTCCTTTTTGGTTTTCTGATTCCAGATCTTTGCACATTTTGTTGTAATATCTGACTTTGTCTTCTCAAGCTGATCCTTGAAATTTTTTGTTCAGCTCTTGTGCCTCCTAATTTCTTCCATTTGCTTTAGCATCTCTTCACTGGAGACCAATATTCCCTAGTAAAGGTTAATTCCTCAGAACACTTGGAGGAAAATTCAGTGCTCCAAATTAAAGGGACTCTTTGAAGCATCTTTAAAAAAAAACAAACAAACATTTTTTTTAACCTTTTAATTGTGAATTGAGTGAAGGTTCTCAGAGCAGATCCATTTCTAGTCCACAATTTAAACACATTTTTTTTTCATGTCATCGATTGCAATTCCCACAATATAGCGTCACTTATCTCACTTCCTCCGTCTGGATCTGTTTCCATTCCTCCTCCTCTCTTAACCCTTCTGAATTTTATCCTTGGGGAAATGCTTTTGATCTCAAAGGACTGATTATTCTAAGATGTGCGTATCTCCATAGTGTATCTCCCCTTACAGACCTAAGGCTGAAAATTGAACCATGAGAGTTCAGTTCAGACCAGATTGATGATTAAGAGTCACAGTCTTAAGGGTTTCTCCAGCCTCTGTCTGACTAGTAAGGCTGGTCTTTTCTTATTTTGAAATTTGAAACATCTCTTATAAAGAGTGAAATAATCCCCTGGTGAGGACAGCAAGAGTGAAAGACAGGGCATGAGAATAGAAGTGTTTCTCTGAAACAACTATGTAAAGTAGGGGAGTTTTGGGGTGTTTTTTTTTAACTTTTTTTGTGTGAATTGAGTGACGGTTTACAGAGCAGCTCATCAGTTTCACACCCAACCAATCCGACACTTGGTTTGATATCAATGGTTGCAGTCCCCTCAATGTAACCTCATTCATCCCACTTCCTCCCTGTGTTTCTTGTTTCCATTCCTCCTTCTTTCCTAATCCTTCTAAATTCTGTTCTAGGTTATATGCTGCTCTTTTGATCTTGCATAATTGATCATTCTATGATGTGCATAGCTTACTAGTACTGTTGCCCACTCTTGTAAAAAAAACACAAGATGACAACAACCATCCTTCCCACAACACTCTTCTCAGCTGGGTTTAATAATTCATTGCAGTGGCCACTCCGAGCTCAGACACAACACTCACAGTTCTGGGCTTTATTAGGGAAGTTAACAGACTACAATTCAGAGTCAGAAATGCTCAGGGCACAGTTGTTCCAGTCACGACAGCCTCTCCTCAGCTGTGTCACCGACAGACCTCTCTCTGCCTGGCCAAAGTTACAGAGCTCTTTTAGGTCCACTGATAAATGCCCACAGGACACCATGAGCCTCAGTCTGAAAGCACTCTGCTCTGGCTCTGAGGGTCAACAATCCTAATCCCTCAATTAAGTACCAAACTCACTCAGCTTTACTTGCTCCATGGGCTGGGAAGCCCACTGCTCTGTCTTGAGCTCTAGTTCTTGGTTCTGCTGCTGCTGTTCCCCTGTCACTCCTCTGGTGTCACAGCTTTCTGTCCCTGGGTCAAGGAGATTCAATGCACAAGAATCTCTGGGTCCAAAGGATACATCCTACTCCTGGCTCTACTCTAATGTTAATGAGGTCCCCCACCCGTTTCTGAGATGGCTCATTTTATTACTCATGTTAGAGTTTCAAGATTACAATTACGAGTAACTCTGTTAACATTCACAGCTGAATCATGTCATCTTCTCAGTATGTTCTCCCATAGTCTCTTACTCAGATCCATCAGAAAAAAAGTCACTTGTGGGAGGTATAAAGACTAAAGTTGTTGTTGTAGTTAGGTACCATCGACTCACCCAATCCTGGACCAACCTCATTACTGTTGCCATGCTTGAGTCCATTGATGCTGCCACTTGGCCAATTCATCTCCTTGGGGGTCTTCCTCTTTTTCTCTGACCCTCCACCTTACCAAACCTGATATCCTTCTCCAGTGACTGGTCCCTCCTGACAATATGTCCAAAGTATGAGAGATGAAGTTTGGTCATCTTGGCCTCCAAGGAGCACTCTGGCTGCACTTCTTCCAAAATAGATCTATTGGTTCTTTTGGCAGCCCGTGGTACTTTCAATATTCTTCTCCAACACCATAACTCAAAAGTATCAATTCTTCTATGGTCTTCCTTATTTACTGTCCAGCTTTTGTATGAGATTATTGAAAATACCATGGTTTGGGTCAGGTGCACCTTAGTCCTCAAGCTGACATCTTTGCTCTTCAACACTTTAAAAAGGTCTTGTGCAGTAAATTTGCTTAATACAATACATCATTTGATCTCTTGATTGCTGCTTCCATGAGTGTTGATAGTTGACCCAAGAAGAATGAAGTCCTGAAAACCGTATGAATAGCAGAAAAGACTAAGGTTAGAAGACATAAAATAATTCACTACACCACACCCCTATATACCTATGTATTGTTTGGCTGAAAGTTGAGTCACAATTTCTTACAAGGGTAAGAATCCAGGTCTGAAGGGTGACCAAGAGCCATAATCTCAAGGTGCCACCATCTCTATCTGACCAGTAAGCCTAATCGACTTCATGATTTTGAGTTTTGTTCTCCCACTCTTTCCAGGACCTTCTAACATAATCCCTTTGGAGCAGTTGGTAGTGATAGCTGAGCACCATCTAGCTCTTCTGGTTTCAGGGCTGTAGAGACTGATGTTCACTTGTTGCATTGGTCCACTGGACTAATTATTTTCAAGCATCTTCAGTTTTCACCACTCTTCTTTCCTCTGCACAGGGAGAGACCAATATTTGCAACTTAGATGACCACTCATGAGCATCCAAGAATCCAGTCCTACTCACTAAAGTAGGACATAAAACATTGTCTTTGTGGACAATGTTATGCCAATTGACTACGATGTATCCACGACTATGGTCCTGAGCCCCTAAGCCCAGCAACTCATTCCCTCAAGGTGTTTGTAAATGTCTACAAAGTTGTCTTAATTTTGCCCCTTAGAAGCTCCACCACATTCATGGATATGTTAGCAGCAAAAATACAAATATCCTTGGTTAAACCTTGATTTATTTGTGAGTACACTCCCACACTTCCTCCCAATCCATACCCAATCCAACAGATCATATCTGTTGCAGGAATATGTATACAACAGTATTTACTTCTTTTACCTTTAACTCTTGCCCTCCTCCCCAGGTCTTCTGTAAACCTCCCTCTTTTTGTGTATTGCCTTTCCTTTCACCTAAGGTAATATATCTCTACCCTCTGGTAGTATAGTGGTTATGAATCGGGCTGTGAACCTCAAGGTCAATAGTTTGAAACTACTAGCTGTTCCTCAGAAGAAAGATGAGGCATTCTGCTCCCATAAAGATTTACAGCCTTGGAAACCCTGGACAGGGTCACTATGAGTCAGAACCAACTCCACAGCACATCACCACCATCACTCTCTGGACAGTGAATTTATCCCTCTTCCCTTCTACCATCAAAGCATGTTTCTTGTAGTATGAAAACGTTTTCTTGACTTTTTACACTAGTGGTCTCATACAATATTTGTCTTCTTGTGATTGACTAATTTTACTCTAGGTTCATCCCTGTCATGAAGTGTTTCACAGATTCATCGTTATTCTATAATTTTATGTAGTATTCCATTGCATGTATGTACTAAAGTTTATTTATTCGTTCTTCCATTGATGGATATGAAGGTTGATTTCATCTTTATGTTATTGTGAATAATGCTTCAATGAACATCATTGTTGTTGTTAAATGTCGTTGAGTCAGTTCTGACTCATAGTGACCTTATATAGGGTTTCTGAGGAATGGCTGGTGGGTTTGAACTGCCTACCTTGTAGTCCAAACTCACCTTGCAGTCTAGTGCTTATCATACAGTGCCACACCAGGACATGGATGTATATATATCAATCTGTGTTGTAGCTTTTATTTCTCTAGGATTTATATTCTATAGAGGGAGAGCTGGGTCATACGGTATTTCTAGTTCCAATTTTTTGAGGCAGCATCAGATTGTTTTTTTAACAGTCATTGCACCATTTTAGTCCCACCAGCAGTGTATGAGGGCTCTAATCTCTCCTCACATTTATTATTGTCATTTTTTTTTTTTTTCACTTTGCTAATGCTAGTGGAGTCCTGTGTGTTGCTGTGGAGTAATGTGCCAGATTGCAAAACCATTTGAACTGTAAGGTCGGCAGTTCAAGATCACTGGTCGCTCCTCAGAAATCCTATACAGGATCGCTATGGGTTGGAACCAACTCGTTGACACGTAACAACAACAGCAGTGCTAGTGTGAGATGATATCTCATTACTATTTTGATTTGCTTCTCTATAATGACTAATGATGGAGTCCTGGTGTGGTGCTGCAGGATAATACATTGGACTTCAAGGTTGGTTTGAACCACAAGGTTGGCAGTTCAAACCCACCAGCCGCTCCTCAGAAACCTCAGACAGAGTTGCTATGAGTTAGAACCAACTCGATGGCACTTAACAACAACAATGGCTAGTGATAGTGAACATTTCTTCATATTTTGTTAGCTGCCTGAATGTCTTCTTTGGTGTAGTGCTCTGCCCATTTAAAAACTGGATCATATATTTTTTTCTTGTTGAGGTAAATACAAATATTTTTGCTAGACTAGTTTCCTAAGGCTCCTGGATTTTCCTGTTAGGTTCCAGTTTGCTGCTCTGAACCCTGCACCTTCACTGACCTCACAGTGGAAACTAACAGTCAGACCTGAGCCACACTATGCCGCCCCTTGGGTTTCTCATCTCTCCAAGGGGAGGCCAGATTCTGTACCGTGAGGTCCAAGGCCTTTGACTCCCATGTCTTAGTCTGTCTCTCCACCCTCCTTCCCATCACTCTGATCCTGTCCCCTGCAACTTTGCCTTTCCTGGAACACAAGCACACTACAGCTTCTCGACTTGCTATTCTTCAGCCCAGAACCCACTGACCTCAGAGATCCAGGTGAGTACTCTCTTAAGTATCTTCTCACATGTCCTTCACAGCATTGCACCCCACCCTGATCCTATACTTCTATCCTTTGATTTTTCTCCTTAACATACATCACCGTTTGACACACCATGTGCTGACTTGTTTACTGCTGGTCTCCCCATCACTACATAAGGACCCCAAAGGGCAGAGATTTGGATGTACTCACTCTGTGTTTCCAGTGCCCACAACAGTGCACACAGCAGGCATTCAGTTCCTATAGAGGAGAGCATGCAATTTCCCTTTAAGCTTTATCTTCATTCCCGGCCTTTGGCTGCTTTGCATGCAGCCTTATTTATTAACTTGGGGGCCTGCAACCTCCTGGGGCAGCCTGGGGCTCACCTGCACCCTTCTTGCAGTCTCAGACAGCACATCAAATACTTACTTGCCAGAGGCCCTGCCCATGATGCAGTCACTGGAAATAGATCTGGAAGTTGGGACAAAGGATTGTGGAGAAGGAAAGATGGCTGACACTATACACCACTTAGCAACACTTGAACAATCTTTCTCACATATCTTTCTCTCTCAAGTTCCTTTCTAGGCAGCCCCACTGATTCCCCAGGACACCTTCTCCTGGAAGTCGTCTCCTTCTGCTGCCAGACTGACTAGGTGTCTTTCCACCTGCCCCTCCCCCGGGGCTTTCTGCAAGGATCCTTCCTTGTCTTTCCAGCTTCTCAGGGCCCCAGGTGCTCTTGACTTGTGGCCATCACTTCAATCTCTGCCTCGGTCTCCACATGGCTGTCTACCTTCTCTGTCTATGTTGCTGCGTCCAAATTTCCATATTGGATTTAAGGCTAGCCTTAATTTAGTATGGAGTACTAAATTAAGTAGCACTGCAGGATAAGCACTGGACTGCTAACCACAAGGTTCGCAGTTCAAACTTACCAGCTGTTCCTTGGAAACCTTATACAGCATGGGTGAGGAACCATGTTCCTGCCTAAATTTATAATATCATTTTTGGGCCATATAAAATTATAAACTTAAAAATTAGTCTGCTATAAAATTTAATTAACTCACCCCTAATCTGATGGCTGGAATTGTGGTTCCCTTGGCAGGGCCAGACCAAATGATTTGGAGGGCCTTGTACAGCCTGCAGACCAGAGGTTCCCACCCCTGGTTGGGGAACAACAACTACTAATTTAGTATGGTGTGATCTTTATTTACATCTGCAATAAGGTCACATTTTGGAGAGGTACATTAATTTTGGGGTAACACACTACTCAACTTAGTACAAGGGAAAATTATATAACTTTGAAGTTCTAATAATAATTTCCATTTTATAGACTTGTAAAGTTAGACTAATGGAAATTGCTATTGGAAGACAGCCATGTGAACACAAAGGCAGAGGTTGAAGGTGTGCTGCCACATACCAAGCACCACCTGGGGTTTCCAGAAGCTGGGAGAGACACGGTAGGGCCCTCGAGCCCTGCTCTCACCCTGGTTTTCTGACCTGCAGATGTATGAGAGGACACGTTTCTGTGACTGTAAGCCTCTTAGTTAGTGGTCATTTGTTATGGCAGCCCCAGAAAACAAATACACAATGTGCCTCTTTCTTTCCCATCAAAGCCTGTCAATTCAGACCCAAATTAAGATATGTGTGTTGTGTTGGTATTGTTAAGTGCTGTTGAGTCGGTTCCAACTCATAGCGACCCTGTATAGGGTTTCTGAGGAGCAGCTGGTGGGTTTGAATTGCAGTTTAAACTAACCTTGTGGTTCAGTGCTTTTATCACACAGCATCACACCAGGACTCCCCGATATGTGTAGGGGTCAAACTTGCATTCCCAGGGCTCCATGTCAATTGTTATCATCCTAAAAAGAATGTTCTGCATGTGGCACAGCTGAGGTCACCTCCTCTACTCTTAGACACCCTCAAAAAGAGCAAGCTAAGAGGCTTCAATAGATTGCAACAACAATAAAAATGAAATGCATTCATTCCTAAACAAATTTCCAAGGAAATAAGTACTGTGGTTTGCTTGTACCTGTGGCACTTAGAAATTTAAGAGTCCTTTTATCCTCATTTTATTGACACCAAGGCGATGGGAGGGGTTCCTCTCAAGGGGGTGATCCAGCAGAAGGAATCCCCTGTAATGACTTTAATTACCTTGTCTCCCTGACAGCCTGTGCTCAGTGAGCATCTCCCCAGGCAGCAGGTTCCTGGACTCTTTCTCCAGAATGCATTGTGGGGACAGCTTAAAATAGCTCAAACCTGGGCCAGGCTGTGCCTGGTGAGATCCTGTGGCCTGCAGAGCCTGGGGCAGAACTGGCAGTTTGCAGCCATCATGGCCCAAGTAGCTCAGGACACTAACGAAGAGGAGGCCTCCGAGGAGGGGGCAGTGAGGAATCACAGCCTGTCTACCATCTCTTAGTATTCTGGTTCTCCTGCAAAACATGTCTGTAGGACAAACGTCTGAAGTCTCTCTGGAAAAATATAGCTACACATGCTGTAAGAGTGAAAAATGAAGCCCCCACAGCATGCTGTCATCAAGTGGGCTTGTGGTGATTAAACAGCCTGAGATTGGGGCTTATCTAGGAGGACAGAGGCAGGCAAAGAGTGTCAGAAGCTGTCAGCAGGCTACACAGCTGCAAAATACATGAGAAGAGACAAACAGGCAAAGCTGACATCTGTCAGGTGATGAACCCCATCAACCCCTTCGCCTCTGCTCAGCGTTCTGCAGGAACCATGAGATGTTCCCCAGGTCAGCTCAGCCAGAAAAAAGAATGCCCACTTTCATGAGTGCAATGGGCCAGATACCATGTGCCAAAACCACACAGAGGGGCAATCAGAAAAGTTGTCAAAGAACACTTCATTGAATCCCCACGAAAAAATATGAGGTGGGTCATTTTAAATCCACTTAATGAGACTAAGGAAATCTCACTCCAAAGTGTAGAAAGTCAGACAAGTAGACTTCCATCAACTTAAATCCAAACCAGTGTTGAAGGGTTAACTCTTACTCATGATGTATGGCAGAGTAGAACTGTGCTCCACAGGGTTTCCAATTGCTGATATTTTGGAATTAGATTGCTAGGCCTTTCTTCTGACCCAACTCAGACCTCCAACCAGCTGGCTGTGTTCCAACTATTTGCACCACATTTGTTACATTGGAAACTTGCAGAGCTCATCTGCTCATCTCCACCTGGGACTTGGGGAGGTGGAAGGCACATTCTTCTAGAGATGCTAAGGCTGATTCCTGGGATTCCCCATTTATCCTACCCAATGCCAGAGGCAGGTAAGCAGGGAGCTGGAGCTGTGAGTCCACCTCGCTGAGCAGTGTTTTCTTCTACAAGATGCAGCATGCCGATTTACAACTGAGCTGGATAGTGACAGTCTGCAGACACTACTCAACCCATGGTACAAGCTCCACAAAGGCATCAAAGGAAAGTTGGGTGGTTAGTGAAACATGGTTTTCAAAAAACTTCTCAATGCCATACATGTCTCCAGGGACTAGGGGGTGGTGGTTGTGCTAGTGAGGAACTTAAGGAAACAACTGTAAAGATTTAATGACACTACAGCAAGCAGAGCAGGATTTGTTGTTGTTGTTAGGTGCCATCAAGTCGGTATCAACTCATAGTGACCGTATGCACAACAGAATGAAGCACTGCCTGATCCTGGGCCAACCTCACTACTGTTGCCACGCTTGAGTCAATCAATGCTGCTACTTGGCCAATCCATCTCTCTGGGGGTCTTCCTCTTTTTCTCTGACCCTCCACCTTACCAAACATGATACCCTTCTCCAGTGATTGGTCCCATAGTAATTTAGAGACTCAAGCTACTCAAAGTGTGGCCCATAGAATGGCAGAGTTGGCACCATCTGTGCCCAGCCCAGATCTACTGAACCATCTGCCATCAAGTTGGCTCTGACTCATGGTGACTTCATGTGTGTCAGAGTAGAACTGTGCTTTATAAAATGTTCAGGGGCTGATTTTTCAGAATCTGTACTTAACAAGATCCCCTGGTTGTCAGATGCAGGGTAAAGAGACAAATTGTGAGTCTAGCACTTGGACTCTATCATCAGTCTGACCAGGATTTGAATTCTAGCTCATCTAGAAGATGTGATTTTCCATTTGTTACTTAACTTCTTTGTCTTGGTGGCACCATTTAAGTGAGTTAAGCACTGGGTTCCTGTGGTGTAGTGAATTATTTAATATGTCTCTTCTAGTCTTAGTTTTTGTAGCTCCCACCAAATAACTTTTTTTTTTTTTTTTCCTTCTGATGGTTCTGGGTAAGAGAAGGTGGGAGAAGATGCTGATAGGATGATATGACTCAATTATGAATGATTGTTAACATGGCTCATTGTGATGGCAAAAACTTGGAACTCTAACATAGGTTTAAAATGAACCATCTCAAAGCAGGAGTGGATTACATTCTTTGGACACCGAGGTCCTTGTGCAATGAAACTTCTCAACTCAGGGACAGAAAGTGGTGATACCAGAGGAGTAGCAGAGGAGTGGCAGAAGAGCAGCAGCATCAGAACCAAGAGCCACAGCACCCGACAGAGCAGTGGGTTTACCAGCTCACAGAGCAAGTAAAGTTGAGTGACTTTGGACAGGAGGCTTGCTTTGCAGAGTATGGTACCTCTAGGCACTTAATTGGGGGATCTAGGTTTGCTGTGGAGTGGTGTGCCCCGTGGGCATTTATCAGAAGCTCTTAAGGCCAGGCCAATGGGCCAAAGTCCAGACAGAGACCTTCTTGTAGCCATGGCAGAGAAGAAGCTGTCCTTACTGAAAACCTGTATCCTGAGCATTTTCTGACCCAAATTGTAACTTGTTAACTTCCCTAACAAATCTCATAATCATGAATACTGTCTTTGAGTTCTGTGTGTCTATTGCAATGAATTATGGAACCCAGGTGAGATAAGAGAGCTGTGATCTGGGTATGCTAGGCCCAGAGAGGGAGAGGGGCTGTGTGCTGATGACCGGGGAGCAGGCTTGCAGGGTATACCCTTTGGTTGGTTGATGATGCATGGAGGGGATTATAACCATGGCAATGAAACAATATACAATAGGATGAATATAAAGCTAATGTTCTCTCATGTCAACTATCACATAATTCACAATAAAACATTTGTGAATTTGCAACAGGGGAGAAAAAAACTTCAAGGCCCTGCTCTTTTTATTAAAAGTACTTTAAAAAGGAAAAATTGTTTGTTTTTTTTATTAATATTTTTGTACATATTGTTAGGGGCCAGCCATTTTCAATGATCTCGGATGACCAAACCAGCCTTTGGAGCATTGTCAGTCCTAACTCTGACTTTACTTGTGGTATGACCATGTTCATTATAATCTCAAAAGAGAAAAAAAACCTCTTGTAAAAAAGAGCAAAAACAACAACAACAACAAAAATTACAATCTTATTCCTAGCAGTCCAGTAACTTTTTTTTGTGTATGTACTTAGCTGTACTATAAGTAGTTTGTATGAGATGGTTAAAAAAGGCCAAAGGTAAAGTTTCTTTTCCTTTAAAAAAAAAAAAGAGTGCTGTAAGAGGGATGGTTAGGGTTTTTTTGTTTTTGTTTTTGTTTTTGCAGTTGCTAATTTCAAGGACAGCGGTTCAAACCCACCAGCCACTCTGTGGGAGAAAGATGAGGCTTTCTTTTCCCATAAAGATTTACAGTCTTGGAGATTCAAAGGAGCTGTTTACTCTGTCCTATTTAGCGACTGTGAGTAGGAATCAACTCAATAGCAGTGGGGTTGGGAGTCAGAGATCAATCAAGCTTTGGGTAGCCATGTTAGAGTGGATTTATCAGGTTAGGCCCACAGACTTACACATTGAGTGCCTACAGGACACACCATTTACCAAAACAACGAGAAACAAATTTGTGAAAGGAGCCCCAGCTTCCTTGAAGATGGCTGAGATTGCTATTTTATATGTCAGATTTGACAGTAGGAACTGCCTTAATTAAATTTAGACATCTAACTAGAATGGGGCTGATTGGATCCTGTGGTTTTAGGCATTTAATCAACCTAGATGAGGTGGGTGTGGTTACTCTAATGGCCAGGAGAATCAAAGTAGCAATCAAAATAGTCTGACTCATGTAAACTTATGGAGTTGGCTTTTTAGGCAAGGTGTCCCTAAAAGTGAAATAGATGGGAAACCTACTAAATATCTATTTTATCTGTACAAATGGAAGAGCTCTAGGTCAAGTGAAGGCAGTCTAACTTGAATCACCAGAATAGAGAGTCACAGCCTCTCAATCAACTCCCAGATTTGAGCCAGTTCACAGACCCACAGCCTCTTGAGTGAAGGGGAGGCTGGGCTCCCTTAATGAAGGACTCCACTCTACCACCAGAAAGTTATACTGTTAGTCTTTCTCCAAGCTGTCCCCAAAGGTAGTTATGGCCTTTTACAAGAGAGACTGTTTATTGGGGAAAAAGAAATAATCAGACTTTTTGAAGATGACTCTGGCTCTGAATTGACACTAAATCCCAGACACCAAAAACTTCACTGTACCCACCAGTCAGAGTGGGGGGCATACAGAGGTCAAGCTATTAATGAAGTCATGGGTTCCTGAACTCATCCTGTAATTATTTCCCTAGTTCTGGAATGCATAATCAGAATTGGCATACTCAGCAAGTGGCAGAACCCCCACATTAGATCTCTGACATATGGGATAAGGACTATTATGATAGGAAAAGCCAAGTGGAAATCATCACAACTGTGTCTCTCTAGGAAAATAGTAAACCAAAAGCTATACTGAATTCCTGGAGGGACTGCAGAAGTTAGTGTCATAACCAAGGACTGGAAGGATGCAGAGTAGTGATTCCTAACACATCCCCATTTAACTCACCTATACAAAAAAATAGACCTTGGAAAATGACAGTGAATTACCATGAACATAACCAAGTGGTGACTCTAATTGCTGTTGCTGTTCCAGATGTTTATTACTTCAGAAAATTAATACATCTCCTGGTACCTGGTATACAGCTATTGATCTGGCCAATGCCTTTTTCTTAATTCTAAGGATTTAATTTCTATGGCTCACCAGAAGCAATTTGACTTCAGCTGGCAAGGCCAACAATACACCTCCACTGTCCTATTTCAAGGTACATAAACTCTCCAGCACTGTGTTATAATTTAGTTCACAGGGAATTTGATTGCTCTGCCACAAGACGTCATACAGTTCCATTATAATGAAGACATAATAGTGATTGCACCTAGTAAGAAAGAAGTATTAATGACTCTAGACTTATTGGTAAAATATATACATGTTGTTGTTAACTTCCATCAAATCAGTTCCAACCCATAGTGACCCTATATAGGGTCTCTAATGAGCTACCTAGGCCTATTTATCAAGTGACTCAAAAAGCTGTTATTTTTGAGTGGGGCCCAAAATAAGAGAAGGCTCTGCAACAGGTTGAAACTGCCTTACAAGCCACTCTGCAGATTGGACCATATGATCCAGTTGATCCAATGGTACTTGAAGTGTAGTGGCAGATAAAGCTGCAGTTTAGAGACTTTGGCAGGCTCCTATTGGTGAATCACAGCACAGACCCTTAGGATTTTGGAGCAAAGCCTTGTCATCCTCTACAGATAACTACCTTCCTTTTAAGAAACAGCTTTGGGCTTTTTAATGGGTCTTAGTAGAGGCCCCTAACCATGGGTCATCAAGTCATTATGTGACCAGAGCTACCCATTATGAACTGGGTGTTGTCTGACCTACAGAATCACAAAGTTGGATGTGTACACCAGCATGTGATAATAAAATGTAAGTTATATATATAAGATTGGGTTCAAGAAGGACCTGAAGGCACAAGTAAGTTGCATGAGGAAGTAGGCCAAATACCCATGGTCTCCACTCTTGTCACATTACCTTCCCTCTCCCAGTCTATGCCTGTGGCCTCATGGGGAGTTCCTTATGGTCACTTGGCTGAGGAAGAGAAACCTCATGTTTGGTTTACAGATAGTTCTGCATGATATGCAGGCACCACTTGAAAGTGGACAGCAGCAGCCCTACATCCCCTTACTGAGACGTCTCTGAAGGACAGTGGTGAAGGCAAATCCTCCCAGTGGGCAGAACTTTGAGCAGCGAACCTGGTTGTTCATTTTACTTGGAAGGCGAAATGGCCAGAGGTGTGACTGTGGCCAGTGGTTTAGCTGGATTGGTTGGGGAATTGGAAAGAACATGATTGGAAAACTGGTGACACAGAGATGTCGTAAAGAGGTATGTGGCTAGACCTCTCTGCATGAGCCAAAAGAGTGAAGGTCTCATGTGAATTCTCACCAAAATGTTATCTCTGCAGAGGAGGATTTTAACTATCAAGTGCGTAGGTGGCATATTCTATGGAAAGTAATCATCTTCTTTCCCCAGGCACTCTTGTCATCGCCCAATGGGCTTGTGAACAAAGTGGTCATGGTGGAAGGGATGGAGATTATTCATGGCTCAGGAGCATGGGCCTCCACTCACCAAGACTGACGTGATTACAGTGACTGCTGAGTGCCCAATCTCCCAGCAGCAGACACCAACACTGAGTCTGAGATATATGGCACCATTCCTCAGAGAGATCAGCCAGCAACCTGATGGCTGGTTTGGACCATTTACATCATGTAAAGGGCAGCATTTTGTTCTTACTGGAATAGACACTGACTCTGGATTTAGATTTGCCTCCCCTATATGAAATGCTTCTGTTAAAACTTAAACCATCTGTGGAGTTACAGAATGCTTTATCCACTGTCATGGTATCCCACACAGCATAGCCTCAGATCAAGAGACTCACTTCACAGCAAATGAAGTGCAACAATGGGCCCATGCTCATGAAATTCACTGGTCTTACCAGGTTCCTCATCATCCTGAAGCATCTGGCTTAACTGAAGGACAGAAAGTTCTTTTAAAGATACAATTTCATATCAGCTAGGTGGCAATACCTTACAGGATTGGGGCAATGCTCTCCAGGAGGCTATATACTCTAAACCAGCATCAAATATATGGTGTGGTTTCTCCAATATTCAGGATTCTTAGGTCCAGGAACTAAGGGGTGGAAATGGGAGTGACAGCATTCCTAGTGACCGATTCAACAATTTTGCTTCTTGTTCCTGCTCTTCAGACCTGGATGTTTTACTTGCAAAAGGAAGAATACTCCCACCTGAAGAAACAACACTTATTCCATTGAATTGAAAGGTAAGAATGAATCCTGACTACTTTGGGAACCTCATGTCTATGGATCAGCAGGTAAAGATCCTGACTACCAAGGAGAAATTGGATTGATATATATAATGGAGGTAAAGAAAAATGTATGTGTAATCCAGGAGATTCCTTAGGACATCTTTAGCACTACCACATCCTGTGATTAAAATCAATGGTACACTACAGCAACCAAATTATAAGATGACTACTAATGGCCCTGATCCTTCAGGAAAGAAGTTTTGGGTAATCCCACCACAAAATGAATTGTGACCAGCTGAGGTGCTTGTCAAGGGCAAAGGGGGAATATGGAATAGGTAGTGGAAGAAGGTAGTTCAAAAAAGAGGACTATATTTGCTATGAGAATTTTTTTCCTTGTATATATGCATCAAATATTTTTCTTTTGTTCAATTATAAAACCTAAGATGTAAATGGAGTTAGTGGGATTTTGATTGTATGCATGCTAGTTATATCATGTTAGGCATAAGTATGATTTTATGATTGTCTCTATAGATTTTGTATGCCTTAAGTATATGTATACTACAGTCCTGATGTAGCACTGTAGGATAAGCATCAGACTGCTAAATACAAAGTTTGCAGTTCAAAACCATCAGTTGCTTCTTGGAAACCCTATACAGGGTTGCTGTGAGTCAGAACTGACTAAATGGCACATAACAACAATAATACAGGTGCCAAATTGACAAGGGGTGGAGTGTGGTAGTTAATGTTTTTTGTCATCTTGACTGGGACAGAGTTGTCAGTGGTTGGGCACTTGAGATGTAGTTCTTTCCCATAGTGAGATCTAATATAATGGAATCAACTCTATGATGAGGTCTGCTACAGCAGCCAATCAATTGAAGGGAAGTTTCTATTTCTAAAATATTGCTTGTTCTTTGCTGGGTTTAGATGTTGTGTCTGGTTCATCCTCTGATCTCTGGTTTTTTGGACTTGAGCCTGTGGCCTGCTCTAGTACCTGCCAATGCTGCCTGCTTACCTGACAGGTTTTCCAACCATCTGACCTGCTGATCTTGGTTTATTTGACCCAGACTTGGGCCTGGGGCTATCCCACTTCTGCAACTTTGTGAGCCATTTCCTTAATATAAACTTCTCTTTATATATACATATATATGTTTCTCTGGTTTTGCTTCTCTAGAGAAACCAGCCTAAGACAATACACATATACATACTTATACATATACATCATGGTGCCTGGTACATATTTTAAGCTCATTAAGTAGTAACTATTATGGAGTCCTGGTGTGGCACTGTTGGTTAATGTACTGGACTGCAAAGTTAAATTGACCCACAAGGTCAGTGGTTCAAGCTCACCAGCCACTCCTCAGAAACCCTATACAGGGTCACTATGGATCAGAACTGACTCAATGGCATTGAACAACAACAACATTATCAACAAGTTCCGGAATGGAATAGGATCATCACTGGACCACTATCTACAAGGTCCACAGTTCAAACTCACCAGCAACTCCTTGGAAAACCTATAGAGGGTCTATATGAGTTGGAACTGACTAGATGGCCCACAACAACAACAACAACAATTATCAGTGAGTTCTTTTCTTGTTGAAAACTTACGTTAGTCTACATTTTTGTTTAGAGAAATAAGACATTTGGATCCACACCCTGACTTTGGTTTTGGTACTTGCAGTCTTTGGAGCCAGGAGAAAGCCGGCTCTGTCCCAAGCAGGCCAACAGTTCCTTGGGGTCAATTCAGGTCAGTTACCCAAGGAAACAAGTTTGATCTGTTAAGTCACCCACTTAAATTTTTTCCTTCCATTTAGTGATTTTTTTTTCCTAAAGATCCTGTCAAACTACCTCTTTTGTATGTCAATGAAATTCAACAAGTGTTGATTGATGGCTCACTGCCCTTCCACCCTACCCTCCTTCCTCCATTCTATGCATCATTCTCAAACCTGAGTGACTCACCCAAGGGGATTCAGGGAGTGATTCAAACTTAAAAGTGTGTCATTCCGAACTCAGTGCTTTGTCTACTTCACTAGGCTGAGGGGAACAAGTAAGACCCCCTGCTTAATAGTGGTGTGCAAGCTTCTATCCTGCTCTCTAGAGGGAACATTTGCCAGATGAAGGCATTAGTCAAAAGAATGAATGTGGCTGACCAATCAGTTTCTACCCACTCCTGCTCCTTATCCCACCTGTATGTTATGTCATATTCCAGAAAGAGGCAAAAAGACATGACCATATAGCTCAGCAGGGAAAATTTCCCCTTTCTCCTCTAATAGGCTTTGGAATGGATACACAACATTTGTTTGTTGTTAACTGCCATGGCGTGGCTCTCACTTCAATGCTTCTTTCTAAACAAATGGCAGCAAGCTGTTATATTAAAGGGATATGGCAGGGGCAAAGGGAGACGTTAATGAAGCCCACATGGGAAGCTGGTGCAAGGGGCAGGGGCTAGCTGGGAGCAAGGGGAAATTTGTCCTGAGTAGGCTGTGCAGGGAAGAAAGTTGAGGGGAAGACTGGGAGCAGGATTCAGGAACTCCAGAAACAATAACCACTCAAGAACAAAGGCTCCTGGGAATGGAACTCTAGGTTCTTGGAACCCCCCAACCTTATCCATCTCTGCTTCACCCAGATATCCAGGTACCTTATGTACCTGAGCCAGTCCAATCTGAAATAACAAACCCTCTGCTCTCAAGTTAATTCAGATTCATAGCGACTCAGTAGGACAGAGAAGAACTTCCTGAAGGTTTTCCAAGGCTGTAAATCTTCACAGAAGTAGACTGCCACATCAGAGCATCTGGTGAGTTAGGACTGTCAACCTTTCAGTTAACAACTGAGTGCTTACACAAAGCACAGCGAGGCTCCTTGGCTAATCTAGCCACTGTTTCCTGAGAGATGCTAGAAAAATCCACACTCCTGTTGACTGGTCCCACCAGTGAGCCTGAAGTTCCACTATATTTAGACCCTGGGGCTGTGCAGGCCCTCACCCCCACCCCACCCCCCAACTATGAGCTCCTCTGCTATTTCCTACTATGAGTTGGAGCCTGTTACTTAACATCTCTGACTCCATTTTCCTGAGATGTACGGTGTGTATCTCCTATCAAATGAGATATGAATGTCTCTGACTTGCAATACAATCCTAGGTTCAAAACTTTCATGTCCCAGCCTGGCAAACTCAATGTCCTCAGAAAATGTCAGCCTCCTTTCCTTCCATCTCTAGATGTTTGCATAGCTTCAGGTTTATTGAAGAATCATTTTTAATTGTTGGCAGCTGCTGCTGAGTTGGCCCCAGACTCATGGTGACCCTGTTGCCAAACCAAAATGAGGATTTGCCACCTGCAACTGTAGTCAATCACAGACATGGGGAGAGATCCGATCCAAGCTTTAGTAACAGAAAGCCAGCAGTCTGGAAGACAGGGAGGCTAATTTCTTAAGACTATCCTGCCCATCACAAAGAACAAGCACAATATATTATAGGGTAAATTATATTTGGATGTACACTTAATCTATTATAACATCAGGATATCATTCTTTGGAAAAAAGAAATAATAAGGCAATAAATTTCCTCAAACATTCTATCTTTAGGGAAAAAGAAACAATAAGGCAATAATCTTTCTCAAACATTCCATTTTTTTAGGGTCGCAGGTGCTTAATTCCTGTGATAACTAACTGGGTGGGCTTAAGCATGTCCCCTTCTCCTTCTAGGACCATGAGGTCATCTCGGCTAATTTTTAAACTAACTTCCTCATCTGCAGGATCCTCATTTATGGAGACATAAATGAGTACTGGTGTGGCACTGGGGGTTAATGTGCCAGACTGTAAAGCCGTTTCAACTGCAAGGTCAATGGTTCAAGCTCACCAGCTGCTCCTTGGAAACCCTATACAGGGTCGTTATGGGTCAGAATTGACTTGACGGCACTTAACAACAACAATGAGTAAACCGACTCCATTTTGTTTAGGTCAGTAGATCCAGGCTATCAACCCCATGCACAGCAGAATAAAGTGCTGGCTGCTCCTAGCCAGCTCCATGATGTTTCCAATTGAACTATTTGGATCAGTGAGGTTGTCATTGGCTGGTTTTTGCAAGCAGATTGCCACCTTAGTATGGAAGTGCCAGCATTATAGCAACACACAAGCCTCCACTAGCAGGTGCATGAGGTGCAATGATCAGAGACTGAACCCAGGTCTTCTGTGTGGAGGTGAAAATCCTCCCACTGGACCACAGATGCCCCCATTGAAGAACAAGCCCCATTGTACTCTTTGTATCATCCATTTAGGACTCTCCAGGAATTTGCTCCATCAATTTTCCTTATGGTTTCTTATGTCATCTGAGCCTTCAAATTGATCTCAATTCATCCTAAAAATATTTCTCTCATCTCTGCTCCCCCCCACACACTCCTTTTTTACCATTACACTTCTCAAAATGCACTGCTTATCTCAAAGGACATCCATGAGCATCTATTGGCCAGCTTTAGCAGTGCCTCGGTGCCTGGTGCCTCCCTGTGCAGTCACTCTCAACCCTGCTCTGTCCATCCTAGACTCTGAAATTTCAGTCCTGGTCCCTCTCACGTCATGAGAAACATTTAATGCTGCTGACCATTCCCTTTCTTAATGTCTGGATATTCTAGAAAATAGGCTGTAAAGACAAGATGTGTGGGGTTTACTTTAAACTACCTCAGCAAAGAAAGGGAGAAAATGAAAACAGGGATAGAAAAAGCAATTATGGGAAAGCGGGATGATTATCTAATCCAGAGAGAGGCTGGGTGAACATGTGGGGATTCACTGTATTATTTTCTGTATGAAAGAATGATCAGACTGAGCCAGTCTGACAGTCATAGAAACTTGCTCTCCAGCGTAGTGATGCTAAAGCAAATAAAAGAAGTGAGGAGGTACAAGAACTGAACCAAAATTTTCAAAAGGCAGCTGGATAAGACAAAGTCAAATATTATAACAAAATATGCGAAGACATGGAAATCCAAAGGGAAGAACACACTCAGCATTTCTCAAGATGAGGGACCAGAAGAAAAAATTCAAATCTAGATTTGCTAGGTATTGAAGGATTCTATGGGCAAAATACTGAATGATGAAGAATGCATCAAAAAAAGATGGAAGGAATACACAAAGTCACTGTTCCAAAAAGAAATGGTCAATGTTCAGCCATTGCAAGAGGTAGCATATGATCTAGAGCCAATGATATTGAAGGAAGAAGTCCAAGGTGCATTCAAGTTATTGCTAATGAACAAGGCACCAGGAATTGATGGAATACAAATTGAAATCTTTCAACAAACTTGATGCAACACTGCAGGCACTCACTCATCTATACCAAGAAAGTTGGAAGACAACTATCTGGCCAAAAGATTGGAAGAGATCCGTATTTGTGCCCATTCCAAAGAAAGGTAACCCAATAGAATGTGGAAATCACTGGACAATATCATCACTATTCCACACAAGTCAAGTTTACTAAAGTCATACAGAAACAACTGCAAGTATACATTGACAGAAAACTTCCAGAGATTCAAGCCAGTTTCAGAAGAGGACATGGAATAAGGGATAGCATTGCTGACATCAGATGGGTCTTGACTGAAAGGAGAGATTACTAGAAAGATGTTTACCTGTGCTTTGTTGACTATGCAAAGGCTTTCGATTGTGTGAATCATGACAAGCTACGGACAACATTGCAAAGTATAAGTATTCTGGAACAATTAATTGTGTTCATGAAGAACCTGTACATAGACAAAGAAGCAGTTGTGCAAACAAAACAAAGGAACACCGAATTGTTTAAAATTAGGAAAGGCGTGCGCCAGGGTTGTATTCTTTCATCATACTTATTCAATCTGTATGCTGAACAAATAATCTGAGTAACTGGATTATATGATGTAGAATTTGGTATCAGGATTAGAGGAAGACTCATTAGCAACCTGTGGTATGCAGATGATACAACCTTGCTTGCTGAAAGTGAAGAGGACTTAAAATACTTACTGATGAATATCAAAGACCACAACCTTCAGTATGGGTTGCACCTCAATGCCAGGAAAACAAAAATCCTCACTACTGGATTAATAAACAACATCCATATAAAGGGAGAAAAGATTGAAGTTATCAAAGACTTCATTTTGCTCCTATCAACCATCAACACTGATGGAAGTAGCAATCAAGAAATCAAAAGATGTATTGCATTGGGCAAATCTGCTGCACAATACCTCATTAAAATGTTGAAGAGCAAAGATGTTAGTTTGAAGACAAAGGTGGCTTGATCCAAGTTATGGCATTTTCAATAATCTCATATGCATGCGAAAGTTGGATAGTGAATAAGGAAGACCATAGAAAAAATGATGCATTTGAGTTATGGTGTTGGAGAAGAATATTAAATGTACCATGGACTGCCCAAAGAACAAACCAATCTGTGTTGGAAGAAGTACAGCCAGAATGCTCCTTGCAAGTTAGGATGGCCAGACCTCTTCTCCCATACTTTGGACACATCAGGAGGGACCAGTCACTGGAGGAGAATATCAAGTTTGGTTAAGTGTATGGTAACAGAAAAAGAGGAAGCCACACTCGCCCCCTGAGAGATGGATTGGCACAGTGGCAGTATCCATGGGCTAAAACACAGCAATGATTGTGAGGCTAGCACAGGACCAAGAAGTGTTTCATTCTGTTGTGCATACGGTTGCTATAACTCGATACCAACTCAATGGAACCTAACAACAACCACTTGATCCAAGTTTTCTCATTCATTCTTCCTCATGTCCCCTCCTTGCTAGTTTGAGGGTTTTATCATGCATATGTGTGTATATGTGTTGTGTTGGGGAATGGGATGCTGGTTCAATGTGAGCTGAGTTTGCTTTCTTTCTACTTTTTTAAATGTGGGATGGGGTTGTGCCTTTCTGGAACTTAAGGATCAAGAGTTAAGTCTTTCCACATGAACATCAGTATCCATGATCCTGAGAACAGAAGGACTAGATGGTGCCTTGCTATCATAAGCAATTGCCCCAAAAGGGATCACATTAGAAGGTCCTGGGTGGAGTTGGAGAAAAAACGTGGAACAAAACTCAAACATAGGGGAGTAGTTAATGAACAGAGAACCCTAGAACCATCAAAGGAGAAGAGCACAAGCAGAATGTGGGACTGTATCCAGAGAAGCAGTGACACCAGAGATGGAGACAGAGATGAGGACATGGAGAGAGAGCAGCTGAGGACTCTAGACTCATGGAAAGAGAAAGGCTGTGTGTTGGCAGCCAGGTGCTGGTGGTTAGGAGGCAAGCTTTCAGAATGTGTCCTTTGGTTGTTTAAATGATTATATATTCCTGAGTGATTTTGTGTACATCCCCCCCACCCCCAAAAATAATAATAAATTACTTAAAAAAAACACACAACTCAGTCATAAAAAGACCAGGCTCACTGGTCAGATAGAGACTGGTGGAACCCTGAGACTATGGCCCCTCATCACCCTTCAGGCCTGGAACTGAAATCATCCTCATGGTTCAATTTTTACCCAAAAAATAGATAGGGAACAATAACACTTGTGAAGAACACATCTCTTAGAATAATCAACCATTTAAGATAAAAAGGACAGCATTTACCAAAGGACAAATTCAGAAAGCTTAGAGAACAAACAAGATGGCGGATCGGGTGGACGTATAGCAGAGAGCTCCGCCAACAACAACACAGAATACCCAAACAGGCAG
>NW_006408950.1:1033187-1036300 GCF_000296735.1 Chrysochloris asiatica
GAAAGTTGGACAATGAATAAGGCAGACCATAGAAGAATTGATGCATTTGAGTTATGGTGTTGGAGAATAATAAAGTACCATGGACTGCCCAAAGAACAAACCAAGCTGTGTTGGAAAAACTACAGCCAGAAGTCTCCTTGGAGGCTAGGATGGCCAGACTTAGTCTCTCATACTTTGGACATATTATCAGGAGGGACCAATCCCTGGAGAAGGATATCATGTTTTATAAAGTGGAGGGTCTTAGAAAAAGAGGATGATCCCCCAATGAAATTGATTGGCACAGTGGCAGTAGCAATGGGCTCAAGTGTGATTGTGAGATTTATAGGACCAGGCAGTGTTTCATTCTGTTGTACATAGGGTCACTATGAGATGGTACCAACTCTATGGCACCTAAAAACAAGCAAGTTACAAAAACCACAAAGGAGAGTCCAGAGGCTCCTGCCTTCATTGTAGCAGAGACAATTCACCCCCTGTATCATACTGCTCCTGTCTGTAATAATGCAATAAAACAGAAACAATCCACTTAGAAGGTAAAAGAACTTGAGGATTTGTGATAAACTTAGTTTCTAGGCTGACCAGTGGGCTAGCAAAGGACTAGGCAGCATTTTGTCTTTGTGCGTGTGGTCATCATGACTCGGGGGCCAACTGGAAAGCTGCCACCACCACCATATCGATAGGCTCAGGAGGAAGAGAAGAGCAAATAATGAAATAAGAGTTCTTAATAGTTGGTGTCTGTGTGTGCATATGAGATGGGGCACACAAGGGGCAGGTAGAGGGCTGGATAGGGTGAAGCAAGAAGGGAAGGAGGGACCGGACATTGGCACTGATGTTCTAAAACCTGATAGAAGGAACAATGACAACTGACACCAGGAACATTAACACATGACCCAGAAATGCAGGGCTCTTCAAGATAAAATACAGTTCCCATCCTGAGGTATTCTGGTACATGTCATTCTTCACAGAACACCACAGCTAAATCAGAGACTGACAGCAGGCAGGCACTTCATCTAGAATCCCAGAGGACATACATTTCTAATTGTAGCTGGATTCTGAGCTCTGAGGATTTTAGCCTTAACCGACACTTAAGCAAGAAGGAGAATATATTAGTTTGTAAAACACCTACATTCCTCCAAAGAAGATCCTCTTGCTGCTCTTGCCCTCTTGCCCCCATTCTCCTGCAGGACGCTATTAAAGGGAAGCACTCTGTGACTAGAGTCATATGATGTCATTGCTGACTCTACTTCTGTGATAGAAATGCCACACCACTGCACTGGGGTTTATATTTAGCCCCCCCCCCAAAGCTGAGTAATCAGAAATAGCATAGAAAGACTGCTCTATTTTAACCAAAAGTTTGCATATTATTTAGGAAATCATACCTGGAAGTGACAGAATTCTATCTTGGAGAGAAGGGAAAGACATCAAGAAGATTGGTTGTTGTTGTTAGATGGCATTGAATCAGTTCCGACCCATAGTGACCCTGTGCACAACAGAATGAAACACTGCCTGATCCTACACCATCCTCACGATTGTTGCTACCATTGTATCAATCCACATGATTGGGGTCTTCCTCTTTTTCGCTGTCCCTCCACTTTATCAAGCATTATGTCCTTCTCCAGGGGCTGGTCCCTTCTGACAACATATCCAAAGTTTGAAAGATGAAGTCCTGCCTTCCTCCCTTCTAAGGAACATTCTGACTGTGCTTCATCCCAAACAGAGTTGTTTCAAGCTAAAAGAAGTTGACTTCAACCTTTTTTGTTTAAAATGATGTTATTTATTGGTCCTTTTGTAAGAATTTTCATTTTCTTTACACTGAAGTGCAATTCATACTGATGTTAGTAGCCTTTGAGCTTCATCAAAAAGAGTTGTAGAAATGACCAAATTCCTGAATGTAATGCAAGTGGGTTGAATTAGACATGTGCCAACCTGCTAAATTCGGACGGAGATGACCATTGAAAATAAATCCCTTTACTCCATTCACAGCGGTTGTTCACGAGCATCTCCAACAGTCATTTTCTGAAGTCCCACTGCACATCATTCAAGCAGTCCATGTATATTGTCTGAGCCTGAAGCCTGTCTCAGGACAATCCCAGAATCTTTCCGAGTATGTCAGCACACATAGAGCCTGGCCAGGGGATGCCAGGTGCTGATCTAATGATTTTACTTAGCTGTCACAAGCCAGGAAGTAGTTAACTTCATTGACGTTCACTCAGAAGTACAGAAAGGCACAGGGATGCCTCAAGTGGTAGAAAAGGGCCTTGAATTCAGGTCTGGTCAACTCTAAAGCCTTTAGTCTCTCTTAGCCTCTCTTTGCCTACAAGGCCTCCCTTTAGTATTCCCTTTCTTGAGCACAGGGCATGGCAGGATGACCAGAAAGCAAGAACCAGAGTCCAGCCTGGAGCACAGCAACTGGACAACGCTGCCCCTTTAGGAGCAAACCTTATTGTGAGTCGTTCTTCCCGGCAGACCTTTCCCGAGCCTCCTCTGGCTCAGCCACTGATGTTTCAAAGTTGGATGTGAGTTTCGACTTTCTCTTAGGGTACAGTCATTACTTCCAACAACAGCTGAGAACTCAGGATGGTCCCAGCACGCCACACAGATCACCTCACTGTCCCCTGACAACCACCGTGGGAACTACCAACTGTTCTTAAAGATGAATATCACACTTGGTTAGTTTTTAAAATTGCAGCTAGATAGCAGTGACCAGCTGCTATCTAGTTAATTGTGACTCACAGTGGCCCCAGAAGTGTAAGAGTAGAGTAGCATTGTGCTCCACAGGGTATTCAGTGGCTGATTTTCAAAAGCAGTTCACGAGGCCTTTCTTCTGAGATGCCTCTGGGGACTCTAGAACCTGCAACCTTTTGGTAAGCAATTGAGTGCGTTAATGGCCTGCACCACTCAGGGAGATGACCTTGTGTGTGTGTGTGTGTGTGTGTGTGTAGAGGGCTCCTATGAACTGTCTCCCCTGCTTTTATTCTCCGTACTGGCAGGAGGGCACCGGAGGCCCAGGGTAGGTAGCCCCTAGGATCTGCAGAACAACACTGCAGAAGGGACTGTTGGCCTCTTTGAAAGTCTCATCTTTTTTTTTTTTTTTAATCTCAAGGGTTGTTTTTTAT
>NW_006408950.1:1037705-1039947 GCF_000296735.1 Chrysochloris asiatica
TTTTAAGTATTCCAATTAGTTATAGGAAGAAGACGGACTTACAGGCTTTCTATGGTGATATTTCTGGCTATTCCTTTCTCTGCCCCTCAAGTGTTTATTTTATAATAGTATGCACAGGACCTCTGGTAGCACAATGGTTACAAATTGGGCTGTGAACCACAAGGTCAGCAGTTCGAAACTACTAGCTGTTCTGCGGGAGAAAGATGAGGCTTTCTGCTCCCGTAAAGATTGACAGCCTCAGAAACCCTGTACAGGGTCACTATGAGTCGGAATCAACTCCACGGCACATAGCAACAACAACGTAACAACAACATGCAATGGAAACGTAAAATTCAAAAGACAGCCAATCATCTTAACATTGTTTTCCCCATTTTGCCCTTTCCAACCATGTCTCAATCCCTGTACCCCAGAGCCTTGTTGTTCCAAGGTTGTGCATACATCATTATTTACCTCTGTCCCGCTTAGCCAATGCAAACCTGCCTAATTGTTCTCCCATCCTCCTTGTTCTTCCATTTCCCTCCCTTTCTTGTGTATTGCCCCCCTCCTCAGCACCCAAACTCTCCTGGGTCTATTTCCTACCCTGTGCTCCATCTTCTCCTCCCTCCATGCACCCCACTCCCCACATCCCGGTAACCAGCAAAGAAACCTGCCCCCCTTAAGTATGGGTTCTTTTCCTTAGTCCTTTACAACAGTGGTCCTATGCAGTATTTCTCCTTTTGTGACTAATTTCACTCAACATAATCCACAAGGTTCACCCATGTTATGCAGTGGTTTGCAGCTTCCTTGTTGTTCTTCAAGGTAGCATAATACTCTATTGTGTGTATGTACCACAGAATGTTTAACCATTCTTCAGGTGATGGGCACTTAGGCTGTCTCCATCTTTTTGCTGTTGTAAATAGTGCTGCTATGAACATTGGTGTGCATGTATCTACTCGTGTTACAGCTTGTATTTCTTGTGGGTAAATATCAAGTAGAGGAATTGCTGGATCATAAGGTATTTCTATTTCCAACCTTCTGAGGAAGTGCCATATTGCTTTCCAGAGAAGTTGGATTATTTTGCAATCCCACCAGCAATGTAGGAGGGTTCCAGTCTCTCCACATTCTTGCCAGCATTTATTGTCCTTTACTTTTTTGAACTTTGCTGTTATTGCTGGTGTGAGATGATATCTCAGTGTTGTTTTCATTTGTATCTCTCTAATGGCTAGCGATCGTGAACATTTCATCATGTTTGTTGGCTGCCTGGATCTCCTCCTTGGTGAAGTGTCTGTTCATGTCCTGTGCCCATTTTTTAATTGGGTTGTCTTTTTCTTGTAGGGGTGTTGTAGTTTCGTATATATTTTAGACATGAGTACCTTGTCGGATGTGTCATTGCAAAAGATTTTCTCCCTTTCTGTGGGTTCCCTTTTTATTCTTCTGATGAAGTCTTTTGATGCACATACATTTTTAATTTTCAGTATGTTCCACTCATCTATTTTGTCTGCTTTTGTTTGTGTAGTTTTCAAAATGTTTGGTAGTCTGTGTATTCCCTGAATTGGTGCCCTCACATTTGTCCTTCTTTTTTCATTGATGGCTTTCATAATTCTGGGATTCACATTAAAGTCTTTAATCCATGCTAATTGGTTTTTATATAAGGCACGAGGTCAAGGTCTTGTTTCAATCTTTTGCATATCACTTTCTAGTTTTCCAGCACCATCTGTTGAAGAGACTATCACCTCCCCATGCAATATATTTAGGTACTTTGTTGAAAATCCGTTGGCTGTATGTGGATGCTTTAATTTCTGGATTCTCAATTCTGTTTCATTGACCAATGTATCATTGTACCAGTACCAAACTGTTTTGACCACTGTATCCATGTAATAAAGTATGAAGTTGGGGAGTGAGAGATTTCCAACCTTATTCTTCTTCTTAAGCAGTGCTTTGCTTATCCTGGGTCTCTTTCCTTTCCATATAAAGTTTGTAATTCTTTTTCTATCTCTTTGAAGAATGTCGTTAGAATCTGGATTGGGATTGCTTTATATGTGTAAATACCTTTGGGCAGTATTGACACTTTCACAATGTTAATAAGTCTTCCTATCCAGGAGCATGGTATATTCTTCCATTTTAGTAGGTCTCTCTTGGTCTCTTGTAGCAGTGTTGTAGTTTTCTTTGTATAAATCCTTTGTTTCTCTGGTTACATTTATTCCTAGATATTTCATCCTTTGGGCAGCTATTGTAAATGGTATTGCTTTCCTAATGTCCTTTT
>NW_006408950.1:1053681-1084053 GCF_000296735.1 Chrysochloris asiatica
TTTCTGAATTCACATTTAATTTCTTCTTTTACCCATCACTTTTCAAGCAGGGTGTTATTCTATTTCCATGTATTTGACTTTATTTCCTTGATCTTCTTATTGTTGATTACTAATTTGATAGCACTGTGGTCTGAGAAGATGCTTTGTAGTATTTTGATATTTGTAAATTTATGGAGGTTTGCTTTGTGACCTAAGACATGGTCTATTCTGGAGAATGTTCCATGCGCACTGAAAAAAAAATGTGTGTTGATTGTGCTGTTCTTGGGTTGAATGCTCTGTACACATCCATGAGGTCCAGTTGGCTGATTGTGTTGTTTCGCTCCTCTGTGTCTTTGTCAAGTTTCTTTCTGGTTGTTCTATCCATTTTTGAAAGCGGTGTATTAAAAGTGCCCACGATTATTATAGATTTGTCAATTTCTTTTTTCAAATCTATTCGAGTTTGCTTTATATATTTTGGAGCTCTTTCATTGGGAGCATAGATATTTATTATGGTTATGTCTTCTTGTTTAATTGTCCATTTAATCATGAGATAATGTCAATCTTTATCTATTATGCTGGTTTTTGCTTTAAAGTTTATTTTATCGGAGATTAGTACTGCCACTCTTGTTCATGTTTTATTGCAATTAGCTTGGCATTTTTTCCCCATCCTTTGACTTTTAATCTGTTTTTGTCTCTGTGTGTGAGATGTGTCTCTTGCAGACAGCATATTGAAGGATCTTGTTTTCTTATTCATTCCGCCATCCTCCGTCTCTTAACTAGTGCTTTTAATTATCAATAATTACATTCAGTGTAATTATCAATAGGTATGGATTAATTCCTGCCATTATGTTTGATTTTTTTGTGGCATTGCTGCTATCTTTGTTCTGTGTGTCTTCCTGTGCTGAGTTCATGGTTTTTGTGTTCTTTCTTGTGAGTTTCCTCATAGTTTTAATGTTTCCATGTTCTTCTTGGATTTTCATTTTCTTGATATGTTGTGAAGTGTTCATTTTCTTTTAAGTTACCTTATAGTCCATTAACTTTTCCCTCCATTTAGTGCAGTCTATTTTGTCCTGTAATCTACCTAACCTCTCACCATCTGGATCTCTGTTCCTACATGATTACCTTCTTTCACATTGTAATTGTTTTGATGATAGACTGACCTCCCAGATTCTCTGAGTTTGTTCTTATAGTTTTGTTCTATTCTCGAGTCTTCCATCTGCCTATTTAGTTCTGGGAGACACTGCCATGTATGTCAATCTTTGGTTGTTATCTGGTTCTCAGTCCACAGAACTCCCTTTAGGATGTTTTGTAGTGCAGGGTTGGCTTTGGCAAAATCCCTTAGCTTCTGTTTATCCTGGAATATTTTGATTACACCGTTGTATTTGATTGATAGCTTTGCTGGATAAAGAATTCTTGGTTGTCTGTTTTTTGTTTTTTTCTTTCTTTCAGGATATGTCTCCCCATTGCCTTCTTGTGTTGCATGGTTTCTGTTGAGAGATCTGAGCTTAATCTGACTTGCTTGCCTTAGTATCTAACGCTTCTCTTTTCCCTAGCTGCTTTCAGGATTGTCTCTTTATCTTTGATTTTGGAGAGCTTGATTATAATATGTCTTGGTGATTTTCTTTTGGGGTCTATCCTTCCTGGGGTTTGTTGAGCTTCTTGAATGTTTATCTTTTCACTTTTCAGGATGTTAGAGAAATTTTCTTCCAGAAGTTCTTCAACTATTTCCTCTGTGGCCTGTGTGTTTCTTCCTGTTCTGGAATGCCAATAATTCTTAATTTATTCCTTTTCATGTTGTTCAACATGAATCTTAGACCTTCTTCAGATTTTTTTTGCTTGCTTTTCTATCTTAGTGGTATTGAGAGATTTGTCTTCCAGCTCACTGGTTCTGCCTTCCATCTCTCCTTTGCCCTTTCAGTGTACTGTCTACTTCTGATATTCTATTATTGATCATTTGGACCTCTTTCTGTATGTTTTGAATTGTTTCCAATGCTGTATCTATCTTATTTCATTGTTTCTCTAATGCTTTCCTGACTTCTTCCTTATTTTTCTCAACTCCGTTGTAAAGTGTTTTGAAACATTTTATAATCATTTTTCTGAATTCCCTCTCAGGCATTTCCAAGGCTCTCCCTCCTTCCAGACTGTAGTCCAGGTCTACCTCTAGGTCATTTGTCTCAGACATTTTATCTTGTTTCTTGGTCATCTGCTTTTGCTTCTTGGACATGTTTAGTGTTTATCTGTGGCCTTAATACTTGAGTGTGTGTTTTGGTATTTTTTTATGCTTTCTGATTGCCTCCAGGTAGATGTGATCAGGATGTGGGCTTCCCTTTTCACTCTTATTATTGCTCAACTCAGAGTAACTTTCACAGGTGTTTTCTGCCTCACTGGTGTATGGCAGTTGGTATTGGTTCTTGCCTGGATTGTGGGGTTTTATAGGGTGTGATTGTAGTTTGACTATATGGCAGCAATTGCTCTCTCTTCTTGCATAATACAGGGAGAAAAAAGAGTCCCCCAAAGATAAAAGGGGGAATCAAAAACAACAAAATAGCAAGAACAACAGCAAAAAAAACCCCTCAAAAAAACAAAACAAAACTAGGTTGGATACTGTAGTCTATAATCACAGAAAAGGGAGAGGAAGGAGAGAAGGAAAAAGGGGGGAAAAAAAATCTGTGGCCTAATATGAGTATGATTTTAATATCCTCTTTCGGCTTTTTGCCTTCAAGGCCGCCTGATAAATTTAAAGATGCCACTGTTGGTTGTTATTTCATTTTCAGCCTGTTTTGTTTTAAACTCTCTCTCCCTCTCTATACCCCATTCTGGCTTTTTCCCTATTAATAAACAGTTCAGGGCTGGCTGTTCAGCTGCCTGTTTCTTTGAATACTGAGAGTATCTGTGTGCATGTGTGGCAGAAGATCCTGCCAGTAGTGAGTGTGGGGGGTGTCCACTTGCTCAAACACCCCCTCTAGTCACCAGAATGGAGGCACACAAACAGTGGGGGGCCAATGAACAGATACCCAAAAAAAATCAGAACAAAGCAAAACCAACAAAGTATTTTGTCCAGCTTTGCTCCGAGGTTCCCGAAGTGTTATTTCATGGTGGATCTGCTTGCCCCTCTGCTTGCTCTTGCTGTTTGGTCTCGCCCAAGTTGTCCCAGTGTATTCTAAAGAAGGAGATTTCTTACTTCTGTTACAAATTCCACTAGCTATAAGCCTTCAAACTTTTAAAATATTCCTAGGTATGTGGTTCAGAGTTTTGGACCTTTGCCCTGAGCCCGCTTCATATGGTATTCTGTATGGGATTCTGTGGTATTGCTGACGGAGAACTTCACTGCACCTCTACCCTATCCACTTCAAGCTCCGCCTCCTAATCTCATTGTTTTTTAAAAAAATTATCCAAATTGTTGTTCAGTGCTGTGGTGTCGGTTCCAATTTGTAAGAACACTGTATAGGGTTCACAAGGAGTGGTTGGTGGATTTGAACCAGCAACCTTGTGGTTAGAAGTCCAGTGCTTACTCTACAGAGCTACACCAGGACTCCATATTAGCAAGAAGATAATGTAAAGCACAGATGTATGTGACAAAAAGAGAAGTGGGGTTGTCAATTCATCCCAACGATGTACTTTTGTTAAGTGCTGTGGAGTTTTTTCCGACCCATAGAGACCCTGTATAGGGTTTCCAAGGAGCAGCTGGTGAGCTTGAACCACCGACCTTGCAATTCAAACCAACCTTTTGGTTGAGTGCTTATACTACAGTGCCACATCAGGACTCCAACACTACTCTTAGCTACATGCAAATTTGAGGAGGGCTCTGAGATCCCAGGCTGCATGTCTGTGGATTAAATAGATTGTATCTCAGATGCACTGTGTCTGGGATAAACTAATCTTGCACTCTACCCCTTTCCTCCTTGTTTTCAGAAAGATGCTGTTTATTGGAATTTTCAGAGGCACAGAATTTGGGCTTTTGTTGTAGGCTGCGGGGTTGTTTTGGACAGAGACACCTGGTGGCTCTTAGTTAAACCACACTATCCTGACACAGGAGTCCTGGGGTAGCACTGCGGGTTAATGCACTGACTACAAAGTTGGTTTAAACCACAAAGTCGGTGGTTCAAGCTCACCAGACACTTCTCAGAAACTCTATACAGAGTTGCTATGAATCGCAGTCAACTTGACAGCACTTAACAACATACTGTTATAAGGAAATTGGTGGCCGGGTGGGTTCTATGCTCAGTTGCTACCCAGAAGGTCAGTAGTGCAAACCCACCAGCCACACCTCGGGAGAAAGAGGAGGCTGTCTGATCCTGAAAGGATTTATAGCCTTAGATATACCCTAAGGAGCATTTCTACCTTGCCCTATTTGGTCACTATGTGTGAGAAACAACTTGATGGTAGTGGGGTGTCTTGCCATAGGATGCTTGTTTTGGGGTGATCCCCCATAAGGACATGAGGAAGCACAGTGTGTCTTGCGATGGAGAGTGCTGGGCACTGGCATTTGGAAGTATGGGGTAGTGGGTGAGAGGAAGCATCATGCAGTAAGAGCTCTGGGGTCAGAGGGATGTGGGTTTGAGCATCCCAGCTAAGTTCAATCAAGGCTTGCCTTCCTCATCTGTGGAGAAGGGATACTGGTGCACAGAGTCCTTGTAACTGACCCTGGCACACAGTGGCCTTGTGGTGTTTGAATATTCTCAGTTAGCTGGACTTTCTGTGAACTTGGGAGTTGATTGTCAGGGTGGTGCAAAAAGTTAAGATAATGGGCTGTTGTTGTTAAGTGCTGTTGAGTCGATTCCGACCCACAGCTACCCTATATAGGGTTTCCGAGGAGCAGCTGGTGAGCTTGAACTGCCGACCTTGCAGTTCAAACGGCTTTGCAGTCTGACACATTAACCCACAGTGTCACACCAGGACTGCTGACAATTCAAGTCCACCCAGAGGCACCTGGTAGAAAGGCCTGGTGATCTACATCCCCCAAATCAGCTAATGAAAATGCTATGAAGCACGTTTCTATTCTAACACACGTAGGGTTGATATTAGAATAGGCAGGAAGGTGACCGGTCTTTTGTTTCATTCGTAACAATCCCTCCCCAGGGCCACAGAAGCTACTCTGCCATGAGATGACTGTGCTGGGGTCAGGAAGTCTGGTCACCAAGGGCCAGAGCAGCTTTGGTCTCTACAAGTCCAACCACAAAAGGCACCCTTCCATGAACTCATGCTCATGAGGTTTCCTTTGGGGGACCTTTTTATTTCTACTTCATGTATTCTTGTATGCTATGTCTTTGTTCTAAGCATTTACTACTTCCACATTATTTCAGAAGGAAAAAAAAATGCTAAATTTCCATAAATTCTTGTTTTCATTTTAGGCCTTGGATGATTTTACATCTCTGTTTAGTTGTCCTTTTAAATAGAAGAAAGGAGACACTGAGCTTTCACGGCAGTATTTAACATTCTCATATTCTCTCCTGTAATTTCAGCCGTCGTTTTTGTCTTTATACAAAGGAAACAGCAGACAAGTAGACATCTCCCTCTGGAATGAGCCCACACAATGGTGTTTATGTCCCTGCCCAAGTAGAGCTTGAAAATGAAGAAAGAAGAGCGGCTTCATTCCGACCAGCTCCACAATACTTTTCAACACCAAATCAGCTTTCCCACAGCAAGGTAACCTGGAGAGGGAAGCCAAGAATCAGCAGGAGCTGTTGCTTAAAGCATTGCTTTATATGTGAATTCCTTGCCTATTTTATATTATTATTAACAAGAGGTGCCATTATGAAAAAGTTGCATGCAGATAAACTTTTCTAACTTAAGAAATGTTTTATATGTATTAGGAAATCTACAGAAATATTAACACTGTTTTTAAGCAAAAAAATAATAATAAAAATTCAAGTAATTTTTAAAATTCACATATTTACCTGACTTTGATATGTGCTGCATTTTCTTAAAATAAAGGTCATTGATATTAATTTTGGTTCCTTAGTAAACCAGTAGATTAATCTAACTCATAGTTAATCTATAGGACACAAACTGTCCCATAGGTTTTCCTTTATGGAAGCAGACTGCTGCATTTTCCTCCCTCAGAGCAGTTGGTGGTTTCTAACTACTTGCTGATCTTTCGGTTCACAGCTAAGCATTTTAACCCGTGTGCCACCAGGGCTCCTTAGAATAACTTGTTGTTTGTGCTAAGTACTGTCAAGTTGGTTCCGACTCATAGCAACCCTGGACAGCAACTGGTGGGTTTGAACCATCCACCTCACAGTTAGCAGTCCAGTGCTTTTCCTATAGCACCACACCAGGACTAGGGATCTATATTTTGACAGGAGCAAGGCTGGTTTGAATTACAAGGACAGCAATTCATATTTACTAGCTGCTCCTTGGAAACCCTATACAGGTGGCTATGAGTTGGAACCGACTCGATGGAACTTAACAACACTAACAACAAAGGGAGTCCTGGTGTGGCACTGCAGGAAAATGCACTCGACCACAAGGTCGGTTTGAGTTGCAAGGTCGGCAGTCCAATCCCACCAGTGTCTTCTTGGAAACCCTATACAGGGTTGTTATGAGTAGGCACCGACTGGATAGCACTTAACAAGTGGTGGCTCCTTGGTAGAATTTCCCCCAGTGCGCCTCATGCCCAGCCACTACCCACTACTGTCAGCAAAGGCTTGTCTGTTGCTATGTTGAACAGGCTTCATCAGCAGAGCTTCAGACTAAGCAGACTATGAAGAAACGCCTGGCAACCTCCTTCCAAAATTCAGCCAATGTGAGCGCTCTAACGACCAGATCCACAACTGACCATGGGGAAGATGCAAGATGGGCAGCATTTTGTTTGATGTGTGTGGTGCTACCACGAGTTGGGGCCAACCCCACTGCTGCTAACAATATTCTGACATATCAACCCAAGTACCACTAAAAAACAAAAAACCCCAACAAAACTAGAATTATTATAGTCATTATTAAATTGTAATCCCATCACAATTATCAGTACACTCTTAAAGACTGAAAACTTCTGAGAAGCGCTGTGATTTTTTCTGAGGAGTGTGGGATCGTATCAGGGAGTTTTAGAAAGCATCTACCTTTGGAAGAAACAGTCCCTTCTTGAGGTGGTATCACCCTCCCTTCCCCCAACAGCATGTGACTACAAGGAAGGTCCTGGTTGGGTGAGCAAGAGGGACTGTGGATACCAGCAAATGGTGTAGACCCATCTAGTTATTCAGTTGTGGACCTACAATATAACCACTGGAGTATTTGAAAGTGTTGGTACGGGTATGGATATAGGAACAACCCTCAAAATTTGAGAAAAGGTTTCTGTCACTAGTATGTCTATGGGACCTATCACTAGGGCAAAGGTCTAAAGTAGACTTGTCAACAACTTCACAATCTCTATGACCATATTAGGAGGTGATCAAATGTCCCAGGTGTCCTGGAATGCGGTGCTGTAGGACCAACACTGGGACACGAACCACAAGATCGGTAGTTCAAACCCACTAGCACCAGCTGCTCCTTGGAAACTATACAGGGTCACTATGAGTCCGAAAAACAATTATTAATAGTACCTATTTGCTCTTAAAAAGTATCCTGAATTAGGTGACTAAGTGGTTCTCTCCTTCAGGTTCAACTAATTTAGGGTCCACCTACCACCTAGCATCCCAAGATGCCCAAACAGCTTTTCTCAGCACAACACGTGGTACAGACTTTCCTACTCTTGTCTTGCTCCCCCTACCCCCAGGTCTTCTAGGAATTAGAAACGTTTCATTTGCATACAACCTTTTCTTAAGGGCATCTCTTTGAAGAAAAGCAAGGACTGCACATAGAAAGAGATGCTGTAAGACAGCTCATGCTGACTTATTTCCATTTTCAGGTTACGCTGATGTGTGGGGAAGCTGATTTGGTGTTGGACAGTATTGGGGAACTGGCAGGAATGATTCCGAATAATGATGTCCCTATGTGTTACAGAGTAGAACTGGTCCATAGGGTTTTCTTGGCTATAATCTCTACGTAGGGCTGGTATAGTAAAAAGGGTCACTCTGAGTCATCACTGACTTGGCAGTACTCAACAACAACAATAATCTACGGAATCAGACAGCCAGGCTTTTCTGTGGTGCTACTGAGTGGGTTCCAACAGCCAAATGTTTACGTCAGTAGCTGAGAGCAATCTGCATCATCCAGACAACTCCCTTCAGGACCAGAGAAACTAAAACAGCCCAGAGATGGAGAACAGCCTTTTGTGGGCAATGGCGAAGTGCAGTTAGTGGGTAATTCAGTCACCTGTGTGGCCCAGTGGACTTGTTTTTTTTGAACAAGAGTTGCCTCTCAAAGTTCTTTCATTCAGGAGCAGGTGGACCAGAGCTGTGGATGGCTCTGGCACCTCCCACTCTCTGTGGAAATTCTTTCCTTCCTGCTTCCTGAAATTTAGCATGGGGCCCCTGGTTCCTCACTCACAAACAGAACCACCAGAGCAGATTTTTAGGTGAATAAAGTGAAAATTTATTCTAATACTGCAGTAATAGGAAATGTTCTTATTCTACCAAAAAAAAATTCTTACACTGTGAACATTTAAAAGGTTATTTTCTTTACAATTATATAAATATTTCCATGCCCACATAAACATGATGTTTATGGTACTAAAAGCTTTTTAAAAAATCAGAACATTATATTAGACAATCATTACCCTAGTCAGAACACAAGCAGTATTCTGCAAGCATAAGAAAGAACAGAGAGACGCAACTGGGGTGTGTCGTGGGAGGGAAAAGAAGCTTGAAAACAATTAAAAAGCAAAACAAAAAGCCCCCAAATAATAAAAACAACCCTGCACTTGGATTTTAGAGGATAAAACCCAACAAACATTAAATTACATGCAAAAATTCACAATCTGAGGTGAATGTGAAATTTCATTAGAGGTCAAATACAATAAATAAATCACCCCAGTTTTGTTCTTCATGAACAAGAACCTTTCCTTGCTTATTCATATCCTGCAAACTGAGTTTAAAACTGTCAGTAAAATTAGAGAAAGACTTTTGGAGTCAACAGATGTGGATTCAAATCCCTGTCCCAGCATGTATACTGGCCGTGAGGTCCTGGCAAGACACTTAGCCGTTCTGAATCTGTTTCCTTGTCTTAAAAATGGGACGCTGATATCTACCTTGCTGGTTTGTTTTGAGGTAACATATAAAAAAGTACTTACATTCACTTGGAAAATAACTAAGACTCAATAAATAACATTACTGTTCATGTGTGACCAGGCCTTTGCTTGGAATTTAACCTCAGATTCCACTAGCCCACTCCCATGTGGTTCTGTCAATTACTAGCCAACTTGAGAATCTAAGAGTGACCTATTCTCTCCCTTCTGATGTCACATAACCACAAGGAATCACTGAGAATGAACAAAACAGAGTTTCCAGGCAGTTCTTCCTTGTTCAGTGACAGCCAACAAAGTGAAATGGAACAGACCCGAATCTGTAAACTGTGGGTGCACCAAAATGATAACCAGAACTTGGAAAATGGCCTGCTAGAAACCCAATCTTCCTCTTTGGAAACAGGGTAGTATGTGGGACATGTAGTAAGCAAATATCTTGTCTGGCAGAGATGGCAACAATGGTGCCCAGATCAAAGATGGCAGCCAACCACGCCAATCTTCTATATCAGGCTCATAAAAAGGCTTACTTCGTCTCCTCCAAGCCTCACATTCCAGGGCCTCAACTTGTCATTTTTCCTGTCTGGTTACTCTTCCACTACACTCACATTTTACAGATTTGGCTTTGTTTCAGTTTTACTGTGTCAGTCATGATGGAAGCAGTTTGAACCAGTTCAAAGCCCTGGAAAACACAGATTTTCACTTTGGGATGCTGTGGCCATCTCTTTCCTAAGGTAAGTGTGGAGTAGAGGCTAATGGAGGAGAACCATGATTTACTCCTCATGTCCTCTAGGACACCACTGGTAGCATTGTCTAGTAGACTCTGTGGGGTGGCATCCATGTAGAACACAATGTTGAGAACATGCTCCCTGGGGCCTGGCCAGGCACTCCTCCACAGGGCACCTGCTTCCAGCACCATGAAGGCCTCCTGCAGAGATGAAGGCTCGCAGGGGAAAAGCACCTAGCCAGAAGGATGACTGTGAACCTGAGCCTCATGCTCCGCTGGTCATCACCAGCACTGTTTAGTCTCCAGGATGAGAAAGCCAGGACTCCTAAGAGGGTCTTAAGAATGAAAGAATTCTCAGTTTGAAGAGAAGTGTGGCAGCCTTCGGGTGGAAAGTGCACAAGTTGAATGAGTGGGCAGATTCGGGCGGAAAGTGCACAAGTTGAATGAGTTGGGAGAAATGTCTGAGAGAGCTGCAGGGACCTCGAAGAATTAGTCTGGTCCCCAAAGATGGCAGGGGTGGGCTGGACTCTAAGCACACAGAGGAGAGAGAAGGAAGAGACTGTGCCAGCAGAAAACAATAGTTCTCTTGAGGTAAACTGTGGTCTCAGATGTACAATGGATGTGCACAGAGCAGCAGAACCGAACGTGGAGTTTTTGTGAGTTCCATGGGAAGGCCCAGCCCAGTGTGTGGTTCTGATGAGATTTTCCTCCTTTCACAAGGAGCCATTCATACATTAAAATGAGAGGTCTGTGAGGAGGCCAACTTCCTCTCCTCTTCTAGAGTCCGGGCCAGGTTTCAAACAACTCTAGGCCAACGTCACTGAGGAGGATTCAGGGAGGAGGGTATAGGGGGCACTCTCAGACTCAGTTTGGTGACATGGGGCTGCTGCTCCCAGGAGGCGTGGTCCTGCTCTGTGTGGATCTGCATCCCCTGGAGCTTTCAGATGTACTGCTCCTCATCTCTGTCATTTAGAAGCAGAGACCACTTGTCCCCACTGTCATCAGCTGTAGCATTGGGTCGAGACAGCCTGTCTGAGGTCAGCGAGGAGAGAGACACCTGGCTGACATAGCTGACCTGGTCCCACGTTGTGGCCCGGGACAAGTCCCGCCGCCGGTCATCCAAACCGATGTGCACACTGACCTGGGAAGGGGTCAGGGGCTTCATGTGGCCCTGGGCCTGCGCTTCATACCACTCGCGGTTTGGCTTCTTATAGCTGCAAAACAAGAGTGCAAGAGCATTGGAGCCACTTGGAACACAGGGCTTTTATTTAAAGTCTGGAAAAGACCTCTCACCTGAATATTTCATTAATAGGCAGTATCAAAACCGCATGGACTTTTAGAGGAAATGGATACTAAACGCCTATGGTTTGAATTAAGTTTATCCGGTATGGAAAATTTCTACCCAAATACCTTGCCCATTGTTGTTTTTGTTTAGTGCTGTAGAGTCAGGTCCAACTCATAGTGACCCTGTATAGGGTTCCCAAGGGGCGGCTGGTGAGTCTGGATCAACAATCTTGTGACTCAGACTGACCTTGTGGTCCAGTGCATTGTCCTGCAGTGGCACACCAGGACTCCTTACTCATAGCAGAGTGCCATTAATTTTTGCTAAATGAATGCATGAATAAGCAGAGGAATAAACACATGACACTGTCTTATTTAAAAAGAAAAGTCGTACTGCACAGGGATCCTGGGCCGACAGCAGAATAACCAGTGCAGTCCTGCACAGGCTGACTATCAGGAGGTGAAGTATCTGCTCATGTTTATCTGAGGAAATCACTACAGAACACACACTTGGCTCGCTTGGGGTGAGGGAACAGGGACAGCAACATAGCAAACACCTATTCTAAGCCCAGACACCACTCAGCAGGCCCAAATCTGCCTGGGGAACCCAGAGGGAAAGGGTGTCCTGGGCATTCTTTCTCCATCAAGCATCTAGTTACATGAACAAATGTGCTTCTGCGCCTTGGGGACTCACCACTTCAGCTGCAGGGACGAAAGCACCACAGACACGGAGGAGGCCGCCATGGCTGCTGAGCCCATCCATGGCTGCAGCACAATGCCGACGGGCATGAAGACACCTGGCCGAGGAAGCAAGAACACAGCTCCACACTGCAGCCCAGAGCCGTGAGCAGGGAGAGGGTATCGCAGAGCTGGGCAGAGAGGCATGGGTGCTGTGGGCAGGCCTTGAGTCTCTTTAGGGTTTCTCCCTGCCCTGGTCTTCCTGAAACCCTCACAGGGGGCACGGTCTCCGGAGTGTACGGCAGAGCTCTGAGGAGCAGGTGGGGAGCAGGAGGGCAAGCAGAGGAGGTACCAGCAGTCCCTGTCCTTACCACACCACTGATGGTCTCTACTCACATATTGACAGATTATCCTACCTCAAGGGCCTCACAATGCCGTGTCTAGAGAGATATGGTCAAATATCTATGGCACAGGGGCAAACGAACACTAGAGGGAATTAGCTCCCAGGAGCTCTGACAGCGTAGTGGTTACGAATTGGGCTGCTAATCTCACAGTCAGTAGTTCGAAACTACCAGCTGTTCCGTGGGAGAAAGATGAGGCTTTCTAATCCCATGAAGATTTACAGCCTCGGAAACCCTATGCAGGGTCACTATGAGTCGGAACCGACTCTATGGCACTTAACAACAAGGCTCCGGGCAGAAGTAAACCTGCCCCAGAGGACAGAGGTGGCACACTGATCCCTGTGACCTGAGTCACCACTAACCATTGGACATAGTCAGGGTTATCTTGGTGGAAGGTAGGTTTAAAAACCTCCCACCTCCTCAGTCCATGTGGGAGCATCTCTTACACAGTGCTGGGGCTTTTCCTGCCTGGATTTAGTGGAGTGGGGATGGAGTTATAAAGCAGAAAGATCCATCTTCTTCTGTGGTCATTTCTGAGTCAGAAAAAAACCTGGGCAGAATTCCTTTTTAAGGTAAGGCTTCTGAAATGCCCATCACTATACCTAGCACATGTTAGGTGCCCAGTAACTGCTCAGATTACAGACATACATGTCTTAATGAATGGTTCAGAAAAGATGGACACAAGTCAGTGACGGGCCAAGCATTTTGCCGAGCTGTCTAGAGAAGACCAGAGGGGACAGTGAGGAGGGAATGGAGGAAAGCAGCCAGGCTAATGTGAACTGTTCCTAATCCTACTTACAGAGGAAGCTGTATGCCTCTCCAACATGGCTAGCACAGAATTAGAGACCATTATATATATATATATATATAAAACAACAACAAACAAACAAAACAAAAACTAGCACAAGTTTATAAAATCTTAAAATTTTCTGCTCTATAATTGGATTTTTTCATTTGAAGGTTTGGCTCTCCTCAGTAATTTCTCAGTCTTTAGGGAGGGACAAAGACTTTAGCACAGGACATGACAAAAACCCCATCTCTTTCTAAGATGGCCCAGCCAGCCAGCCAGGTGAGCTACCAAACATACCCAACAGAGAGAAGTGGAGAGCTAGAGTTCAAGGTGAGAGTCACCCCTACCTGCTGCAATGGGGATCCCAACCATGTTATAAATCAAAGCCAGGACCAGATTGATTCGTATTCTCCAGACGGTCTTCTTGGACAGGTGAATGCTAGCCACCACATCAAGTAAGTCATTCTGTCAGAGAGTATGCACTGTGGTTACCCTGTGCCCATGTCCTCCCTACACCCAGATGGCAGAGGTCAGGGTAGTCACTCACTCTGATGAGGACCACATCTGCCGCCTCGATGGCCACATCTGTGCCCGTCCCAATGGCAATGCCCACGTCCGCCCGGGCCAAAGCTGGAGAGTCATTGACGCCGTCTCCCACCATGGCAACTTTCTTTCCTTTGTCCTGGAGTTCCTGAACCTTGGCCACCTTGTGGGAAGGCAGTACCTCAGCAAAGACTTTGTTGATGCCAACCTACCAGGAAAGGAACAGCTGTCAAACGGCAAACACACTGCCACACCTGACATTGCCAGAGACCCAGGCATCACTGACTCCAATCTGCTCTCTTCCCCAGCCCAGGTGAATCATATGGTACAGGCCTGCTTCCCATTGCAACGGCCCTGCAAATGGCCCCTTTCTGGAGTCAGCACACTGCCTCCTCACAGTCCATCCCACGCCTGCACCTGCCCCCTAACGCTGTTTTCAGACTGCTGACACAGCCAGTTTCCCAAATGATAATTACCAGTGTGCGACTCTTCTTACCTTTCTTCCACAGAGGTCTTGAAATGGATTGGAATGGTGATTGCACAGCCTGGTAATTAAGGTTGCTTGGTAATAAACTGCCCATTTGAAAGTGACCAAAATGCCAAAATATATGTTGGATATACTGGTAGCATAGCAGTTATGAATCAGGCTGCGAACCGCAAGGTCAGCAGTTCGAAACTACCAGCTGTTCTGTGGGAGAAAGATGAGGCTTTCTGCTCCTGTGAAGATTTATAGCCTTGGAAACCCTGTACAGGGTCGCTATGAGTCGGAACCGACTCTATGGCACATAACAACACAACAACATATTTTAAAAGACATTAAAAGTCCTTCAACAGATACCACTTTCCTTGGTATAATCTCTGACATTTTTAGCCGGCCCTTTGAGTTCCTCTTGATCAGGTCTCAGCGCATGTCCGACTTCAGGCCGTATGGCTCCAGAGGGCCCACCCTTGGCTTTGTAGCCACAGCACTCAGAGAAATCACAGCACAGCACCACTCAGCCTGACCACAGGGAGCTTCCTTTCCTTCCCCTCTCCCTCTTCTACATCTGGAACCTGGATGTCTTCATTGATCATGCCAGTAAGGTGGGGTGGGGTGAGGGCTGCTCCTTGAGGTGCCCTGGTACCAGGCAGTGCTGCTCTGCCTTGTTGGATCGGTAAATATGCTCTAATCAGGAAGGGTTAACAAATCCTTCATTTATAAGAAAGGCCATGTAAAACAGGTACTGCTGTTTTCCTCTAAGAAGCAATGACTTCTGAAAAGCACGCAGCTTTGCACACATGGTGTTTTAGGGGGAGGGTACAATGCTCAGGAACTCAGACACTGGAGCAGGACTGTGAGAGAATCACGCAGCCATGAAGTGGGGCTGTCCTCACAGCCCAGGACCCATTCACCTAGCTGGTACACACACTGCAGAAGAAATGTGCTGGTAAAACCCTCCCTCTCTTAATATAGAGATGAGAAAATCTTTCATTTTAACCCACAAGTCTTGATTTTTTTCTCTTTTCAGCTCAAAATCTGGTAAACGCTAGAGAAAGTTGACATTGCTTTTCCCAGGGATATGCGCAGGTGAGGCAGCAGCTCGGCCATACACGTGAGGGTTGTGTGGCTCAGAGAGGACCAGGATGCATGGAAATAAAAGCCACCCAATGAGGAGGAAAAGGTCAGAGGAAACTGAGCAGCAGGTGCCCTGGTTCCCACTTTCCTTTCTAACTGTTTCAGTGAGTTTGAAACATTTGGCCATTTTACAGAGGGAAGTTGCTTGTGGTGCCCCCGCCTGTACCTGGGTGGCAATGGCTCGGGCTGTCTTCCGGTTGTCCCCCGTGATCAAAACTACATCCACACCCATGCTCTTGAGAGTGTGCACGGCCAGCACTGCCTCTGGCTTGACAGCGTCTGCGATGGCGATCATCCCACAGAGGACACCTGAGAGAGATCAGTACTACAGTGAGTGGTCACCGGCATGCCCAGCCATCAGGGCCTCAGGGCAGTTCACAGCTGTGGGTTTTGTTTTCCCTCTCATTAGGTAGACTATGGTGTACAGCTGAGAAGGCAATAGGTTTATAAAGTTTAGAAGGCAAGGTGCAGGAGCCGGAGAAGATGACTTACTTCGCCACAACATTCAAAATTTAGTTCAACAAATTGTTTCTTAGCCACATCTCATTTTAATTCTCGTAGCAGAAAATAGCCTTCACAAAGGAAAGACTCTAATATCTGTAAAGGCCAAGATACAGCCATATACTAAGACCCGGAGCCCCGAGAGCCTCTGTGTAAATCAACGATTACAACAAATCCAACAGTTAAGAGTTGCATGGGGTCTCATTCTTTAAGGGCACCCTCTAGTGACCCCTATGGGAAGTGGGGCCCTGGTTTGCCTGCAGTGTTTGGGTGCAGGGTATCTCCTTAAAGTGGTCTAGCCCTCAGGACGGACCAGTGTGAAGTCTACGTGAGAAGGATAACTTTGTACTGCAGCTGGGGCAGAAGCCAAACATGACTGACGCGACAGTTCTGAGAGCGGGAAGACCAATGCCAGAGCAGTGTTGCTTCAAGAGTAGAGAGATGGAAAGGGCTTCAGGCCTGAGAATTCAGGGGAAAGGACGGTAAGGCAACATTCTGCAGAGACAACCAGTATTAACAGATATTGGTCTGAGCAGAGAAATACCATTAATAGCCACCAAGACTGCTGTCTGTCCTTTCATTTCGTGGTCTGTCATTGCGTCACTCACGTCGCTGGAGATGGTTAACCCATTGCGCTGCATCCATTCACGGTTTCCGATCAGCACAGAGAAGGTTTCAGGGGCTGCGTCTGCTCAAAAGAGATTGTGGGTATTATCTGCAAGTGTGGGTGTTCTTGTGCATATGCCCTCTCTTTTTATCAGCTGGACGCTTCACTCTCCACTCTAGTCCTCTGTGACTATGTCACTGACTCTGGGCCCAAGAGTCCCCAGGTCTTGCCACATTACTGGCCAACCGGGTCTCCAGCTGGGTTCACAGGAGTCTATTGAACATTGTAAGGCTTAGCTCACAGCTTCATTGCTATTTTTCCCTTACTTCCCCTTATCAGTGACGAGCATGGTCACCAATTAGAGCATGTATTCCCATTGAGTCTTAGTCTTGGAATGGGGTGGTTGGTTAATGATGCATGGAGGAGATTGTAACTATGGCAATGAAACGATATACGATAGGATAAAGGTAAAAATAATGTTCTCCCATGTAAACTATCACATAATTCACAATAAAACATTAAAAAAAAAAGCAAGAGAGATTGTGGTTACTCTCAAAAAAGTCCATTTTATTGCAAGGACGAACTAATAATCATGGAATCTTGCTGAGAGCAAAACATGCATTTATAGTTCTGAAAAACTACAATGCAGTGATAGTGGTACTTGTATGTTGCTGAGTCAGTTCAGACTCATAACTACCCTTGCAGGGTATCCAAGGCTGTACATATTTATGGTCAGAAAAAGCTTCATCTTTCTCCCGTAACTAGTAGATTCAGTTTGCTGGCTTTGAGGTTAGCAGCCTGGCTACACTATCAGGGCTCCTTATAACATGGTAAGTGCCCAGAAGAAAAAAGTAAATTAACATACAGAACATGTGGGGTATTAAGAGGTACATGTTATATATGTAAAAATGTTATAAACATGCTAAAGTAATGTAGTATCTTTACATTACTTTAAAGGCATCTGCTGAGTGTTTCCTGCAGGGAAAAACAATTAGCTAATTGCAAAATTAGTTTAATTACTGCTTATATAAATGACCCAAGGTAAACCAGCAAATAATCAGATAGTCTGCTTACTTATAAGAAGTCCCTGGGGAGCAAACAGTTTGCACTCGACTGCTACCCTGAAGGTTGGCAGTGCAAGTCCACCAGAGACCCCTTGGAAGAAAAGCCCCATGATGTACTTCTGAGAAATCAGTCACTGAGAACTCTATGGAGCACTGTTCTACCCTGACACACGGAAGATTGCCTTGAGTTAGAACTGACTTGATGGCAACTGCCAACAGCTACTACTTTTATGAGTTGTATTAAATAAAATGCTTTGAAGATGGCCAGATGAGTTGGAAAAGACTCACCTGTGTGCTGCTGACTGAGGCTCGCTGTATGGACCAGTCCCTGGAGCTCTGATGGAAAAGGTTACCCTGGGGTTTTACACTGTTACCAGGGAGCAGGCTGTGGATGGCTTTTCAATAAGCCAATCCAAACCAAGGCTTACTACTAGAAATGGGGTCAGTGAGTGATCCTTACATAAGAAAGGCTGTATTCCAAAGCAGCCAGCACTCCAAGCACCTTCCCTTCTTCTTGGCTCTCTCTGAGCTCTTCTGCCAGCTCTGGACACAACACATGTCCCATCAGAGTCCCCGCCAGGAGGGGAATGTGAAGAACAAACACAGAACCCCCCCCACCTATTCTGCACTGTATGGGAAGACAGATGAATTTGGGCTGAGAGAGAGGAGACCCAAGATTCTGGATCTCTGACTTTAAGTAGCATACTACTTTTTACTTTAGCATCAAAGTGTAAATGTACCAAACACAGAGAAGTGGTGTCTCTTGGTGAGGCAGGCAAGTGGCATGCCAGCACACCTGCTCATGGATGGCATCGTACTGAATGGCGCTGTGGTTTGGCACACTTCCACCTATACCCAACCAGCCCAGCTACCAGGAGCAGAGACAAAGGCCTATATTACCTTTCTTAGTGGGCATGCTCCCAACACCGTTCAGGTGCCCAACCCGCTCACTCGGGGTCAGGATGCTGTCCACATTGCTGACCTTACAACCGATTCCACAGCCTGGGACTGCCTGGAAGTCCATGCAGTATCCTAGGGTTTCTATTCCGAGTTCCTGTGAAGAAGCACACAACAGTGAGGGAGGCAGGACACAGACAGGCATGTGGGGGCTGGTAAGAGAGAAGCATGAGAAAAGAGAGGGAAGAAAAGGAGAATTTTATTTTTCTCTCTTCTGATATAGATGCTAAAATAGCCTAAACACTCCCTTAGCGGATGGCTCATAACTGGACAAGTTAGATACTAATAGGAGAAAGGAAGCTCACATATAAGACCTCCAGTTAGAGGGGTCTGCAGATGCTAAGGGAGGAAAACCAGATGTCATTTATGGATAACAGCATTCACTTGGGCAATGCCAACATCTTCAGGGCTGTAGCTTGTACATCCTGTTCCACCTAGGGGATTAGATTTGAAGCCGGGAACCCTCCACGGGCCCTCTCATCTGGAGAGGTGGGAGAAGTGAGGGGCTCTTCCACTCACCCGTGCTCATCCCACTCCTGCTGTCCCCAGTTGTATGGATCTCCCCCTCCCCCAATACTACCATTTCATTTTCATGTCTCCTCGACCAGGGCTGAACAGACATGACATGACTGGACTTCCGGAGGGCAGGTTCTCATCTTCCTTGTTTTTGTTGCTCCGAGCACAGCACCAAGCACAGATGCTCACTGAAGCTCGATAAATGCTGCTACACCAACTGCTTTTCTGCATCACTTCGTGTGACAAGGGCCCTACAGTGGGTCGAGTCTGCACCTGCCCCAGAGGAATCTATGGGTGGTTTTCGAGGCCACACGTCCAGGAGGGAGAGGTGCTCCAGGCACGAAGTGACGCAATGAGCCAGGGGACAGAGCAGTGTACCACATACCTCTTTACAGTACTTGGTGACTGCCACACCCAAGGGGTGCTCGCTGCTGGCCTCTGCAGTGCCCACCACAGCGAGAACCTTCCTGAGCGGCAGTGCAGCCATGTCTACAAGTAGAAGGAACCGCATGACTCTGGGGACCCCGTGGGTAATGGTGCCTGTTTTGTCAAACATCACGGTCTTTATCTGCCAAAATCAACCACAGTGCAGTTAGCACAGAAGATACAGATGGGAGGGATTTTCAGAGTGCACATCATCTTGAGGCAGAATGTCCTCTGACCTGCCTCAAACAGGTAATAACTTCTAGTTCCCCTCTGTAACCAATCCATTTTCAAGCCCCACTATAATGAATTGTGTCCCTAGCATACTGGCTGTAATCGCCCACCTTGTGCCTGCCCCCTGACTGGGGGCATATTTTAGGAGAGGACATATCTGTCCCCTGGAAAGCACACATTTCTGCAGTCACCTCAGGACCCCAGATGCTGAGAAGCCACTTGTCTCCTATCTACTGTTGCTGCCCAGCCCACCCACTGTGTCCTCCCACCTGAGAGCAAAGTCCCCAAACTCCCATTGAAGAAAGGAAGAGACTAGCCTGTTCGTTGGCCAGAATGAGTTTTCACCAGCCCCAGATGCTCACTGGCAGCTCTGCCCCAGTCCTCCCATCACTAAAGCAGTCAACTGGCAGCAGCCATGCTCTGGCACCTGCACTTTCGGGGCCACAGGCCAACAAAGTCCAAGTACTTCAGCTTCTGAGAGTCCACCAGTCTCCAGAAGTCTCGGTCCGATCAGCAGATTGCTTTGTCCAAAAACCATTCTACAAGCAAAGCCAACTGCTGTCGAACTGATTCTGACTCTTGGTGACCCCATGTGTATCAGAGTAGAACTGTGCTCCTTAAGGTTTTCAATGGCTGAGTTTCCAAGTAGATAAATCTTTCTTGTGAGGTGACTCTAGGTAGACTCAATACATCCACTGTTGTTGTTGTCGTTAAGCGCCATCTAGTTGGTTCCGACCCACAGTGACCCTGTATAGGGTTTCCGAGGAGCGGCTGGTGAGCTTGAACCACCGACACTGAGGTTCAAATGACCTTGCAGTTCAGTACATTAACCCACAGTGTCACACATAGCAAATAATAAAACCAACTTTTTGTTTCTGATGCTGAGTGGGGGGCTCTTCAACACTATCCCTGGCCTTCCTCCAGTAGTCCTTGACTTCTTTTAGTCCGCTCTTCAGTGTGTAGCCAGAACGATCTTCCCAAAATGTGATCTAGTCCAGTCAAGCAGCACTTCCGACCCTCTACAGCTCCGCACTGTTCTCAGGGCTAGTTCAGAATGCTTTATAAAACCTTCAAGGCCCATAACAACCCGGCCATTTCTCCTCAGTTTCCCTCAGTGAGGAGAACATTCGCAGTCCCTGATCTTACAGAGCTGTCTTCCTGGGTCCTTTCCATGTGCTGGGCCCACTGCCAGAACACTGCCACCCTGCTTTGCCTTGCTAACTCTCATTCAACTGCTAAGTCTCAGCACCGCCTTTCCTCTTCCTTCCCTAACCACTCACATCACCACCATGCCCTTAATCCAACACCCAAGTCTAGGTTAGGCCCCTGTTCAAGTGCCCTCACAGCATGGAGCACCCTCTTGTGGTACTCTGCCTTTGTTTACTTCCTCAACGTCTGTCTTTCCCACTCACCTGCAAGTTTGTAGAGGAGCAGGGAACTATGACTATGACCAGAATCTAGTACAAAACCTATAAGCAGTAAATGCTTAACAAATATGGCATCAATTATTGCAGAAACAGAAAGTCAAAGCTTAGTATACTGGGCGAAAGGAAGCCCCTTTATCCACAGTGCTATTCATGCTTGCCCTTGCCAAGGTTACAGACCCCCACACTGATCACAAGATGCTATTCATGCTTGCCCTTGCCAAGGTTACAGACCCCCACACTGATCACAAGATGCACTTTCTCCTGGAGTCAAAGACCCAGAGTCCTGGCTCGGCCACTGACTAGAGCTGCAGGCCTTTGGGCAAGTCATTTAACTTCTTTCTACTGCAGTTTCCTTATCTGTAAAATGGGAATAACAAGCACCATGGCTCCGTAAGAAAAGCACAGGACTGTTAACCACAAGGTCGGTGGCTCCAGCCCACCAACCACTCCATGGGAGGAAGATGAGGCTTTCTGCTCCTGCAGAGATCTACAGCCTTGGAAACCCTATACTGGGCTGCTATGAGTCGGAACCAACTAGATGGCACTTAACAACCACCACCACCTCAAAGAGCTCTTAATGAGATTAACTCAATTTATATTCACAAAACATTTAATTATATGTTGTCAATCGCAGTCAGTTCTGGCTTCCTGTTCTACTTAATTAACATTGCTACTCTCAAGTCTCTCTTGGGTTTGCTTAATATGAAATAGTAAACAGACACTACTTCCATTTGTTGTTTGTTAAGTGCCCTTGCATGGATTCCAATCCCTAGCGACCCCGTACAGGGTTTCTGAGGGGCAGCCGGAGGGTGTGATGTGCCGACTTTGTGATTCACAGTCCAGTGCTGATCCTAGAGCACCACCCCAACACTCCACTCCTCCCATGAGGCCCATTCCCTGGCAGCAGCAATAGAATCATGTACAAGTTTACAGAACTGGCTGACCTTGTGAGCCATTTCCAGAGGCTTGCCTCCCTTGATGAGGATGCCGTTCTGTGCGGCCACCCCGGTGCCCACCATGACGGCTGTGGGTGTGGCCAAACCCAGGGAGCAGGGACAGGCAATGCACAGCACAGTGATGGACGTCTGGAAGGCAAACCGGAGGATCACCTCAGTCTGAGAGACGTGCTTGTTGGGGTTCTGAAACAAGGAAAAGACAAAGAGTCAGGGTGTGCATTACAGGAGGACTCTCACTGAATTCAAAACACATAGCAACATTTCTACGGGGACAGTAGGACCTCATGAGGAAGCATGGTCACATTCTTCTCTGCTTTGGAACTACCACAGTTCACTTTACTATTCCATGCCTCAGTTTTACAACTTGATCCTCTAGATTGAGAGCAGATCCAACAGATCCCCAAGTCAAATCCTGGAGGCATATAATGTGGCCTACATATCCTGGTTCTAACAGAAATTTAAACTGTCAATCTAACTGAAGTCAGAGATAACAAAACTCATTTCACAGTTTGTTGTAAGGACTAAATGATACTATATTTAAAGTGCCTAGTACGGTCCATGGCATAACAAGGCATCCAAGAGACCGTGGCCATCACATCATGATTCTTATTACTATTATGAAAGCTTTAAAAATGACAGGTCTCCAAGGAATCTATGCTATGTTAATAATCATACAAACGGGAAAAGACGCGAAGATATTAACATAGTGTGCTTTTTGTTTGGGTAATAGCAAAAAATATAGAAAACAACATATTGGGGATTGGTTAATTGCCCTGTGCGTGTGGTGTACAAAAAGGAATACTAGACAACAATTGAAATGATGACGCATTTCTACACTAGTTGCCCTGGAGAGGTGCCAGACACATTGTGGAATAAAAAAGCCAGAACAAAACGGCATGTGTTGTGTGTTTACTTGTGGCAAAATTACTGGTCTATATCCATATATGGCTTTCTAACAGGACTTGGAAGAGGTTCTCAAAAATGTGAATAAAGGTCTCTTCGAGTGACAGGGCTTGCAGTCGTCTTTATTGTCCCTTCTTTATTTCTTATTACTATTCTATTTGTAAAGCCCCAAACACACATAGTATGGATTTCTTTTCCAGGTACCTGTTGGTACATATTGGTATTATTATTTGAATTCTAAGATTTTGAGTCATTTTGGTTTACTTTTCAAAATGGCTGGTGTTTAAGGAGTATAATCAAAAGATACTATATTTGCTTAATTACAATAAAAAGTTATGTCTTCTAGACCAAGTCTATGGACCACAACCTCCCTAGCTTCTTGCCTGGACTTTATAATTCTGAAATGTGGAACTCTAAAATAAGGTTTTTTTTCATTCATTTTTCATAGAAATAGCTGTAGTTAGATAAAAGAACATAGACTGCTTCTTATATATGATTTTTAAATAGTTCTAATAATTCCTGTCAAATACCATCACAATGGGTGGGAGGCCTTCTAGAACATGAGCCCTGTTTCTACAAATAGTTTTTATGTAGCAGAATGACAGTGATATCTTAAAGGAACATGCAGTAGTACCTCGTTTGCCAGCAGCCGCCCTGATAATGCAGATAAAAACAGAAGAAACCAGAGTAAGATGGAAAGCATGAAACAGCAGAAAGCCACAAACTCTAACTTGTTTAGGACTGAATATTCTCACAGCTACCTGCCAATTAGCTGCTCTCCCTCAAAAAGCAGAATTTTTAGGTAGTTAGGTATTACACTAAGCACTGACAAATTCTAAATTTACATTCATAGTTCGCTCTTAAAGTACTGTGGTCTCCTTCCTTTGATGTTAGAAAGCTTAGATAGTTTTCATTTTAAGGCAGTAAATTTGAAATAGAAAAATGCCATCTTAGTAAGCAATATGCATCCCAGGAGTTCTGGTATCCCATTAATTATGGGCAAAAATTTAATATAAATAAAGAAAAACTATCCATCCCATGTATGTAGTTTCTTATAGTATGGCTCAAAGCATTGAATGGGTCTAGGTATGAGTAAAGTAAGAAAAGACATTGCTCCAACTGTACAGTTATCAAAGAGGACTTTAAATGGACCATGACCTTTTTATGTATATCAAGGTTGCTCATCTTCAACACTACTGACACTCTGAGTGGATGACTCTTTGCTGGGGGTAGGGGACTGTCCTCTTTGTTGTACGGTATTTAGCTAGCTCCACTGATGAAGGTGGAGGGTCAGAGAAAAAGAGGAAGACCCCCAAGGAGATGAATTAGCCAAGTGGCAACATTGGTGGACTCAAGCATGGCAACAGTAGTGAGGTTGACCCAGGATCAGGCAGTGTTTTGTTCTGCTGTGCATAAGGTCGCTATGAGTCGGTACCGACTCTATGGCATCTAACAATAACAACTGTTGCTACGGGAGTCCTGGTGTGACGCTGTGGGTTAATGTGCTGGACTGTAAGATCAGTGTGAACCATAAGGTCGGCAGTTCAAGCTCACCGGATGCTCCTTTGAAACCCTATACGGGGTTGCTGTGAGTCAGGATCAACTTGATAGCACTTGACAACAACAACTGATGCCAGGAGACTCCCCAGTCAGGACAATCACAAATGTTTCCAGGCACTGCCAGATATACCCTGGGGGCAAAAATCTTTGAGAATGATGTCTATCTAGTTCTTATTTCTTTTAGAAAGTAAAGATGGAGTATTTTTTCCTACCTTTTATTATTATTATTTTTTTAACTCAAAAGTATATATCCATGGCCTCACATATAATAGCTAATAAATATTTAATTGTTAAAACTATTAGCACTATTTTAGAAAACTGGGATGTTGAACATAGTATGGACAGATATAGATAAAAAGAGATATTTTTCTTAAAATCTGTCAAACAATATTATGCCACTAAAACTATATATGATGTATATAGTAGACTATGATGTGTACTATGGGACCCTGAAAGTGACCAATTCTGCATACTGTAAATGCTTTAAGCATTACAGAAGAGAGCCAGCTGGTACCTATGGAAATGCAAATAGCAATTCTCATCAATAAGTGAACATACACAATGTAAGGAGCAATTAAAACTTAAATGAACTGGAGAAACAAAAGAACAGGATTAATGGCAGTAAATTACTTAAAACACAACAACAATCATCTTGCTCAAGGCATTCAACTTACAGGAAAGTGTTTCTGAACAACATCAAAATCGATAAACCCGATTATAATCCATACCACCAACGTCAAAGTTGAAATGATGATGATAAATGGGACAAAGTATCCACTAAATCGGTCAGCCAGTTGCTGAATGGGTGCCTGTGAATATAAAACACCAAGACCAGGGAGGTGACAATCTGGCAAGAAATATAGCACAAGCACGGGCAAGGATTGGACTCTTAGCTCTCTCAGTTACTGTCTACTAATCAGGCTCTACTCAAGGAAAGCTGTCTGATTTGACAGAACTGTAGAATAAACTCCAAAGACTGTTGAGACAGCTGAAGTTACACTGATTTTCCAAGTGTCTCCACTACCTTAGACATCTGGGCCTCTTCCACCAATTTCACAATCTGAGCCAAAGTGGTGTCGTTTCCCACGTGGGTGGCATTAACAAGCACAGAGCCATGTGCATTTATAGATCCAGCAATCACTACGCTTCCTGGCTTTTTAGTGACTGGCATGGCTTCTCCTAGGGGCAGAGAACAGAGACCAGCAGTCACCCACCATAACCCATTCAGCATTTGCATGACGTGACAACTGCTTGACACCCACCTAAAGGAATGTGAAACAAGCCACTAACCTGTGATAAGGGACTCATCAGCCATGGTATTGCCTTCCAGGATTTTCCCATCCACTGGGAACTTTCCCCCGGGGACCACCTTGATGACATCACCCCGCTGCACCAGCTCCATGGGTACTTGCTCCTCTCTGCAACAAAGGCCACTCAAGTTACGCAGAGTGCAGCTTGCCAGGAGCCTCACCTTCCAGTAAGTCACCTGGCCAGGTTTGAGACTAACTGTTGGACTAGTTACTTGCTTTACTCTACTTGCTTTATATATGGAACAACAATATTCATTTTCTCCTTCTGTTTATAGAGCTAGCCAATATTTCTTGTGCAGCTATTAAGTGCTAGGCATTGAGGTATAGCAGTGAACAGATAGCCAAGTCTCTACTCTCTTGAAGCCAAATACTGTGGAGGAAACAGAAAGAAAACAGGATAGTGGTGGTGGTTATGTGCCATGGAGTTGGTTCTGACTCGTAGCGACCCTTTTTAAGGGTTTCTGAGGAGTGGCTGGTGAGCTTGAACTGCCAATCTTGTGGTTCAAATGACCTTGCAGTCCAGCACATTAGCCCAGAGTACCACACCAGGACAGAACAGTTGCAGACATAAATCACATAATCCTGGTGTGGCATTGTAGGATAAGCACTGGACCACAAGGTCATTTGAACCACAAGGTTGTCAGTTCAAACCCACCAGCCGCTCCTTGGAAACCCTATAGAGGTGGCTATGAGTCAGGACTGACTGGACAGCACTTAACAACAACAACATGATGAACACAAAACAAAACAATTTAACTGGAGATCTTTTTTAGGTGGAGATGGCAGGAGTGGGGGTGCGGGAAGGATCGGTTGGCCTCTTCTGGAAGATGACAATTAAGCTGACACGTGGATGACAAGAAAATCCAACATACGGGGAAAGAATGTTCAAGGGTGAGAACACAGTTAACACAAAGGCCCTACTGCAGGAAGCAAGCTAGCATGCTAGAGTGAAGGGAGCACAGTGTAAGACAAGGTGGGAGACGTAGGCAAAGTCCACATCATGCTGGGTTCTCCTACACCAGAGAATGAGTTTTGGGGGTAAGATGGTTTAGTAGAATAGTGACATCATCTGCTTTACATTCTAAATGACCTCAATGGCTTTGGCATAAGAATGGATTATAGGGAGGCAATCATAGAATAGCTAGGTATTGCGTGGGCTTAGACTAGGGTAATTTAGAGACATGCATCAACAAGATTTGCAGATGCACTGTGGAAGTAAAGAAAGGAATCAAAGACGAGTTCTATGCTTTTGTTGGAACGAATGGGTGGGTGGAGGAATCATTTAATGAGCTGGAGGCACCTTATGGGAGAAGTAGCTGACAGACGGAGCAGTGAGAGAAGGGGCAATCAATGACTTTATTTTGACATGTTGGCTTTGAGATGTCTATGTGACTTCCAAGAAGAAATTACAAGTAGGGAATTGGGAAGATGAGTCTGGAGTTCAGAGAAGATGTCACAGCTAGAGGTACAAATCTGGGAGACTTCAAAATTGAATGGTCTTTAAAGCTGAGAGATGGTCTGGGTTTACCAAGGAGTTTAAATGGACAGGAGAAAGGGCCCAGAACTAAACCCTGGGCACTCTACTTGGAGGTAGAGCAGGTGCAGAAGGGCCTGCACAAGGGAGACAACACAGAACCAGCCAGTGACATAAAAGTATGAGGACACAAACCATAAGATAAATCTATTGACATATAATTGATACATCAATTGTGGTGCATCCATACAATGAATTACTACTCAGTTACAGGAGAAGTGAAATCCTGACATACGCTACAACGTGGATCAGCCTTGAAAACAGTTAGCTAAGTGAAGTCAGTCAGTCACAAATGGGCAAATATTGTATGATCCCACTGATATGAAATATCTAGAAGAGGAGTCAGAATTAATTTGACAGCATCGGGTTTGTTTATTTGTTTGGTTTGAACAAGGATGGTGTGAAGGAAGGTGAAAAGGGGACTAACTGTTTAGTGGACACTGTGTTTCTATTAAAGGTGATGAGAAAACTTAGAAATGAAAATTGGTAAAGATTGAACAATTGAACAACATGATTGAAAACTAGTGTCACTGAATTGTACAAATGGAGAACACTGAGGCAGCAAACAATTTGTTACATATGTATTTACCAGTTGTTTAAAAAGGAGTATTCATCCAATTGTATCACATGTGTGGAGACGGCTGAACAGGTGCAGATATGGACAAGTTCACTACACTCTACATAAATGATGTAAGTACTTAGTGAAGGTGAGGTGCACACCAATACAAAAGAAAACAAAAACATCTGAGGAAGGAACAAAACGTCGATGAGTTGAAATGAGGGTAAAACAAGGGATTTGGTATACAGAAATTATTTGATGGCTCTGGCAAAAGCAGTTTCAGTCACTGGCAGAGGCAGAGGCACAACTGAAATGGGGTGAGGAGAGAATGTGAAGTGAAGAAACAAAGACCACTCTCCTAAGAAGTTCTGCTGTGAAGGGAAGAGAAAAGCAGAGCAGTAGAAGTAGGAGTAGATTCAGACAGAAAGTTGTAAAGCCTGCTTATATGTTGGTGGGAATGGTGGGGAGGGGGAGAGAGAAGCAGATGGTGCCAAGTGCAGGAACAACATGTAAGGGAAGCAGAAGGCAGAGAACAAGGGCTGGCTCCATGGTCGGGCCCAGCAAACAGACTGTACATGAGCAAAGGGGCGAGTGGAAACCACAAGCATGCTGAAACGTGGGGCTCCAAGGTTACTTTATACAACATTCTTTCCCTTACACAGACTACCCTTAATATCAGAGAGGAGAAACTGGCAGTTATTGAACTAGGTACTGTGTTGGACTTTACATGCTGTATCTTATTAAACCTTCTCCAAAACTTCTGAGGTGGATGATATTGTCCCCATTTCCATGGAAAAACCTAAGGTTCAAAGAGAGTACTATTACTAAAGATGATTTAAAATCTTTGAACATATGTGCTCATTAAAAAAAAAAAAATGCTACAGATAAATGTTTAGATCCCTGGAATAGCATATATTTAGGTTAGCACTTGACTGGTAACCTAAAGGTTGGTGGTTTGAACTTATCCAACAGCATGGCAGAAGAAAGGTGTGGCAATCTACTTCCATTAAGATTACAACAAAGAAAATTCTGTGGTGCAGTCTACTCTGCACACACGGCATTGCCAGGAGTCGAAACTGACTTGATGACAACTCACAACAACATAAGCATATGTTTTAAATTAGCATGTGCCATCTTGAGCTTTTGTAAGCTGCTGCCCATATAGTGACCTGTGGGTACAGGACCAAGCTGCAGGTGGGAGACTAGCAGGGTGCAGTCCTCCCTGTTCTCTCGTCCTCCTGGTAGCCCAGGCAAGGCCAGTCCTGCCATCACCAACACAATGGCCAGTGGCACCCCCTCCTGCTTCTGTCCTTCTGGAGGTGCAGGAACCCGCCCTGAACTAGGCTACACAGACAGAGAACAGAGAACTGTGCTGTGCCTTCCTTCAAGTCTCTACCATATCCTCCAGGAGACAGGTGGTGAGTGCTGAGAACACACTCACATACAATCATCACTTAAGTATAAATATTACAACCCCACAATGTCTCAGAGAAAACAGACAATTTCAGTTCATACGACAGAATGCCTCAAACAAGTGATCAAAATACAAAGTCAGAAAATACAGTATCAGAAATGGAATCAAAACTATTTGATAAGGAATTTAAAAGTATGTTATTTAGGTCCCTTCAATGAATTGAGAGGAAGACCAACAAAAGCAAGGGAGAATTCAGGAAAATAATGTAAGAACAAATTAAATGAAAAACTGGAAACCATATAAAAACAGCAATTAGAAAGCCAGAAGACTAATAATAAGAACTTTAGAAATAGATAACACATTAAAAGGGCAAAACAAAATCAGTGGAAGGCTGAATCCATTGTAGACAAATCTCTCAACACTCATAATATTTGAGAGAAATAATCAGAAAAAAACAATTAAAAAAACAAAGAAAGCTTGAGATTTATGTTGGACATCATGAAGAGGAATAACTTATGTGTGACTGGAATTCCAGAACAGGAAGAGACAAACAAAACCAGAGAAAACTGTCCAAGAGTTGCTGGAAGAAAACTTCCCTAGTACCATGAAAGATGAGAAGATAGCCATTCAAGAAGTTAAATGAAAAACACCAAAACCCAGGTAAGAACCAATACCAGCAGACATATACCAGGGAAACAGACAACACCTGTGAAAGTTACTCTGAGTTAAGCAATAAGAAAAGGGAAAAGGGAAGACCACACCCTGATCACATCTTCCTGGAAGCAATCAGAAAGCATAAAAAAGTACCAAAATACATACTCATTTATGTATTAGGGCCACATATAAACATTAAACATGTCCAAGAAGCAAAAGCAGATGACCATATCAGCACATGTCCAGAAAAAAGATAAAATATCTGAGACAAATGACCTAGAAGTAGATCTGGACCCCATTCTGGAAGGAGGGCAGGCCCTGGAAATGCCTGAGAAAGAATTCAGAAAAATGATTATAAAATGTTTCAAAACACTTTACAATGAAGTTAAGAAAAATAAGGAAGAAGTCAGGAAAGTGCTACAAGTGCAATCAAACAAGATAGATACAGCATTGGAAATAATGCCAAGCCTACAGAAAGAGGTCCAAACAATCAAAAACAAAATGGCAGAAATAGAGAACACTCTGAAAGGGCAGAGGAGTAGAATAGATGAGATGGAAGGAAGAATCAGTGAGCTGAAAGACAAGTCTTTCAATACCACTAAGATAGAAGAACAAACACAAAAA
>NW_006408950.1:1089578-1094489 GCF_000296735.1 Chrysochloris asiatica
TAAAGTTCTCTCATGTAAAATATCATATAATTCACAATAAAACATGAAAAAAAAAAAAAAGAAGTTAAATGAACTCCAAAAGACCCCAAAAGAAAATCACTAAGAGATTTTATAATCAAGTTTTTCAAGACCAAAGACAAGGAAAAAATCCTGAGACCAGTTCGGGAAAAAAGAGAAGTAACCTAAGCTCTGATTTCTCAGCAGAAACCATGCAGGCAAGAAGACAACTCTGCAAGAAAATGTCAATCAAGAATCATATGGCCAGCAGAATTGTCCATCAAATATGATGGTAAAATTAGGACATTTCCAGATTAACAGAAATTAAAGGAATTTGCAAAAATCAGACCAACCTTACAAAAAATACTAAAGGGAAGGCTTTGGACAGAGAACTAACAGCAGCAGACAACAACCTAAAACTAATACACACGACAATTCACCCAGAACTCAACCCAGATTTAGAAGTATTCAAAGAAAAACAAACCTTAAAGGACTTAAAATAGGGACCCAGAAATACCAGTTTATAACAATAAAATATACGGTAAAAAAAGGAACTTCCAAATAAAGTTATAGAACTTCCAAATAAAGGAGAAATCAAGTAGATTTCAAGAACAACAATAAAAAAAAAAAAAACCTAACTTGAACCCTAAAACTAGACCAAGCCTTAGTCCTAGCCCAAGCTAAATCCTGACCCCTAAAAATAACCATAACCAGCCTTGCCTGGAGTCCTGGTGCTGTAGAATAAGCACTAGACAAGGTCAGTAGTTCAAACCCATCAGCCGCTCCTTGGAAACCCTATACAGGTCACTATCAGTTGTAAAGAACTTGACAGCACTGAACAACAGGCCTTGCCTAGACCTAGCCATAGTCCTAACCCTAACTCCTACTCACCCCTCCCCCTCCAAATAAATTATTCAGGAATATCCTTTGTGTGGTGTTATCCAAAGGCCTGCCTGTCTCCAAAGCTCTTCCTGCTTGGCTTACCTTCACTTCAGGGCTGCAGACTCACTGCTTCGTGAGCGTTCTTGGGGAGCCTTGGTGTCCCATGCTAGGCACTGGGGACACTTGGTGGCAAACCTCCTGAGCTTAGTCACAGGCTAGCAGTGTAAGTGCTTCTGAGTCCCACTGTCAGTCACTGGAACACCCTTGGGCACTGCTGTATTCTCAAGTGCAAGGGGTTGCCATGAGTCAGAACACAGTCTGTGGCATCGAGTTTTACCGGCCATATTCGGATGGGGTTAAACACCAACAGGGTTTAGTAGAGCCATTGTTGACCTTACTCTACATTTTAACTGTTCATATGATGGGGCTTTAAAAACTTTGTGGAAAAATTTTTCATGAAATTTTCGAAACCCCTTGGCAATATCTATTTTTGGCTACCAGGCTGTCAGCCTCCTGAGAGGAAGAGGTCTGGTAGTCCAGCCTGGAGTCCTGGGTGATGTTGATGGTCAATGTGCTTAGAAGCTAACTAGAAGGCTGGAGACTTGAGTTTACTCAGAGAAACTGTGAAACCAATTATCTTTTTACAAAAACGAATTACTAAATTTTTTAAACATCTGCTTATATACAGCGATGACTAAAGAAATGGCATAAATGTCCAATTTTGTGTCTAGGAAATCTTTAGTAATTCTAATCTCTGCTTAAGATAACTCTGAATTGTCTTTCTGAAACTCTAACACTGAACTCTAAACAGTTTGATTTAAAGTAAACAGCCTTTTATGTTGTTAAATTTTATTTCAGAAGCGAACGCTCCCATAGAAGCCTGAGCTGAAGCAATAGGTTTTCTCCTGTTTCTGCCAGTCTGCTTATCTTACCTGCAGCCTGCTCTCCACTTCCCTCCCTTGTCTAGCATAAGCCAAAATGACACAGGAAAGAGGCCTAACAGAATGGCCACAATAGCTAAGATTTGTAATTTTGTTTTCCTCTTGGTTATAAAACCCAGAAAACTTCAATGTGGGACACCGGCGACCAGGTAGTGTAGGTATTTTAATATAGAGATGTAAGTAACATCAAACATAGAGATGTAAGTAACACATTTCTCTTACCATTCCACTGGTGTTCCTTTCAGCTGGACATGTCTGCATGCCTGCCACATTATGTCCCAAGCTGATTTGGTAAACACCAATTATCTTGGAGGATCAGGGAAGAATTCAGAGGATGTGACACCCCAGGTGAGATCTGAAAGTGGCATGGAAGAAGGGGAGGAAGAAAGGCACAGAGGCCTGGAGGCATAGGAGCCGATACCTCTGGGAAGAGAGAGTGGTGAAGAGCATACCACGGCGTGCACTGGACGCAAAACAAAATGTGTATCAACTGCTCTGTAAACTTCCACCCAAATCAAAATGAAAATTAGGAAGGAAAAAAAGATGTACACAGGGACATGTGCCTTATGAAAGAACTTGGGACTTTATCTTAGGGACACACAAATATCATCGAACAGTTTCCTGCAGCTGAACTCTGCAACCAGCTCTGTGCTTCTGAAAGCTCACTGGTGTGGAGATGGTGAAGTGGGAGCACGAGTGGAGGGCTACTGTGGTAGCTTTGGGGGACAGGCAGTGCTGTGAGGAGGGCAGGAGTGGGGAACGGCAGATAAGACTTTGGAGCTAGCATGTGAGAACTGGGATGTGGGAAGGGAAGGGTCACACAGAATGCCCAGGTTAGTCCTTGGGAGCTGATATATGATGGTGCCTTCGCCAAAAGAGCTCAAGAGGAGAAGGAAGGATGTGGGAGGGGAGCCAGGAGGGAAGATGATGAGAGTCTGACATCGTTGTGAGCCACCCAGAGAAAGCAGGCCAATAAGCAAATTACTACTGGGATCTGGAAGCAGGTCTGAAAACCATCTCCATGTGATGCTCATGAAGACCAGTGGGGAGCAATAACTCCCAGCAGCAGTCTATAGCTGTTGCTGTTGTACTTGTTTAGTGCCATTGAGTTGGTGCCAACTCATAGCAGCCCTATATATGGTTTCTGAGAAGCAGCTGGTGGATTTGAACTGCAAGGTCGCAGTTGTGATTCAGTGCTTATCTGACAGCACCACACCAGGACTCCAGTCTATAGGAGTCATGATCAGAGCCAGTGCTGAAATACCGTCACTGGTATTTCAGGACGACGAGTGTGGAACTCCATAAGGACACTGAGAAACAGAGGTACGGTAAGAAATGACAACCTGTCAGATCATTCATGTGACCACACCTATGACTTAGGGCAGGGTTTTCTGGCAGAGGGAGGGAAAGGCTCATATCTTGTTGGCTCCAGGAGTCACAGGCTTGCCCACACAGCCGGGGCCCAGATGCAGGCTGGCTGGCAGTGTCGTGGCATACGGCACATTTGCAATTATACTTCCTCAAAGGTACCTAGAGAACTACAACCAGGGACAGAGAATATCTGCAATGGCAGGGTGTGAATGTGGCCCCATGTCTTCCATGCAGCCCAGAACAGCCTCCCAGGAGAGCAGTGGGAGCAGCCACTCAACTTCAGAAGGCTGGAAAGTGCAACAGAGGGATGAACTGACCCACCGAGCTTGCGGCCACTGGAGGCAAGGCCAGGATAAAACTCTGGTCTTCTAGTTCCTAACTTTTAAAGCAATGGTACTAGTTAGACCCACAGTGTGTGTCCACAGCCAGGAAATGACGCACCATCTTTGGAAAACCAGACTTATGACAGGCATAGCCCTATAATTCTTTTGCTTCTCAACTGGCTCCCTCTTTCAGGCAAAGGTGCCTGTCTCCTTGTATATGAATTAGCAGAGCGGTTCCCAGCAATTGTACCAGTGCAATCAAAAGCACTTCAAACTGCAAGCGAGAGTTCAGCTGGACTACTCAGAGAAAAGCCGAGTCAAAGCAAGATGCAGTCTGTTGGAATGGTTTTAGCGTCTCAGCAACATGCAGGTCGTTGACCTCTAAGGAAAAAACATGCCGAGGTGTGAGAAGAACTGTACTGGCACCACAGCAGTGTGAGTCGAAAGAGCCCAGACATGCCAACGGCACACCAGGGCACATCAGAGGCCAGGGGCTCAGTCCAGCTTCAGCCTTTTCCTCAGTGGCCTTCAGATTCTTCCTAACAAAAATGGGATCCATGCCAGCACCTACTTACAGGGTGATTATCAGAATGAAGTTAGGCAGTTAGTAGTAGCACAGGAAGTATGCATGTTCCAGCCATCACTGTCATCATTATAGAACTGCTATTTCAAAGCAGGCATCCAGGCAAACCCAGGGCCGCTGTGCTGCGGGTGGGTCAGCCCTGTGTTCTTGCGTCCCTACCTCAGTCCTGGGGGCACCACCTCTCAGAGAACACATCTGCAAACACTGGTGTTGGCAATCGTGTGCTGAATAGGCAAGGTGGGAGAGGGAGACAGGAAGGATACACAGGGGAGATTCCTGGGAGAGACGCGAACACCAGAGGCTGTGGCTGGGAGATGCTGCAGGCATAAGGACGGTATATGTAGGGGCACAAAGGTAGTGCCTTCTAAGGAACAAAAGTTGCTCCCCCACCTCAAAAAAAATACTAGTTGCCAATAAATTGATTCCAACTCATAGCGACCCTATGTGTTTCAGAGTAGAATTGCACTTTACAGGGTTTTCAAGGCTGGGGCCTCTGGAAGCAGCTGCCAGGACTTTCTACTGAGGATCACTGGGTAGACTCAAACTGCCAAACTTTCTCAAGTGGTTCACTATTTGCACCATTCAGGGGCTCTGAAAGTGGTGGTGAAGAATAGCCTCAAGAGTACGTTCATTATGTCAATACAGCTTCAGTACTGGGAAGGGAGGGTGTGGGGCAGGCAAGCTCAGAAGGAGCAGGCAGACGAACCAGCAGCTGTGCAGAGAGAATTCATCAGCATGAGGACAAATTCAGAGAATAAAAATCTCTGATTAGATGTGGAGTTGTTGTTGTTGTTGTTGTCAGGTGCCATCGAGT
>NW_006408950.1:1095238-1115732 GCF_000296735.1 Chrysochloris asiatica
TTAATGAGTCTTCCTCCAATCCTGATGCCACATTTTTCTTCATAGAACCCAGCTTCTCGTATTATTTGCTCAGCATACAGGTTGAACAAGTACGGCGAAAGAATACAACCCTGTCTCACACCTTTCCCAATTTTAAAACATTCAGTGTTCCCATGGTCTGTTCGAACAACTGCTTCTTGGTCTAGATACAGATTTCTCAGAAGTACAATTAAGTGTTCTGGAATACTCATACTTCTCAATGAGTATTCATACTTTTCAATGAGCAGCAGTGAGATGTGGAGAGTGAGTAGGAAAAAGAGGGCACGAGGGAACGGCTGAAGTACTCATGAGGAAGACTAAGGAGGAGCAGCAGAGGAGTAGTGGGTGAGGAAGAGCTGGTTCAGAGAAGACAAAGAACCAGAAAAGTTCAAGGATGAGGGAGTAGGCTGCAGGGTCCATGCAGCTGACAGGCCAGGAAAGAAAAGGACTGACAGGTGTGCATGATGAGGACAGAACAGGATGCAGAAGAGAAGGCCCACAGAGACCTCTCTTCTGGGAGTGCGGTAGTAGAAAGGACACAGGTAGCAGGGCTACCGGTCCAGGGAGGGCTGTTTAACAATGGGATGAGCCTGGGGGTATGTCTTAGAGATGGTGTTGCTGCTGCTGTGTGCCGTGGAGTCGGTTTTGACCCACAGTGACCCTGTACAGGGTTTCTGAGGCTGTAAATCTTTATGGGAGTAGAAAGCCTCATCTTTCTCCCATGGAACAGCTGGTAGTTTCAAACTGCTGACCTTGAAGTTCGCAGCCCAATACTTAACCATTACACTACCAGAGATGGTAAGAACCAACAAAGAGGGAGACACTGAAGATCAATGAAAGCAATGATGGGGAGGCCCGGGAGAACACATGTACTTCTTCCACTGGGACAAGAGGGATGGAGGGGAGGTTGTCTGTGGGTGGAGGCTTGGCTTCTAAGTTGAATGGACGGGAACTGATAGATCTCCTATGCATGGCTTCCATTTCCAGTACTCAAGAATGGGATCACAAGCTAAATGGGAAAGTGGTGGGGCCACAGAGATATTCAGAAATATGAAGAGGGCTTGAAATAACTATTACCCACCTTCCCTCCAACCTATCTCCTCAGAGGCTGTTGTAATAAAAAAAATGTCCACATTATTAAATATGCTATAAGAGTCAGTATGTTTTAAGAATGAACTACCTGGGTTATATACTAATTCCACTCTCTAACAACTGTGTGACCTTGGACTAGTTGCTTAACCTCTCTGAATCTCAGTTTCCTCATCTGTAATCTGCAAAATAAGGATAATTTAACAGTACCTTCCTGATATGTTTGGAGTTTTTTTGGAGTGGAGGGAAGGCTGGTTAAATTAAATACAAAGAGGCTAGAATAATCTCTGAAACAATAAATGCTATATACGTTTCAGCAGTAATGACAATAACAATTCTGAACATCAACCAACCTTATAAGGAAGATAAATCCTACTCCCATTGTTATAATTTGGCAAATTAAAGCACCTTTCTCTTTATCTGTCTGAATCCTCTAAATCTTGCCAGAATGACTTAGCTCATATTCCACGTTCTCTTTAGAGTTCTCACTGACCACCACTTACTTTCCTTCCTTTCTACTGTCCTGAAACACTAACAGTCTATACCTCTCGTGTGCAATGCGGCATGAACCCCAGGCCATTTTTAAGATTCAACCCACCTGATGATGATGCCGTCTTCACCCAGGGTCACGACAATGGCTTCCGTGGCTTGGAGAGATAGGAGTTTGGCAAGGGCTTCTGAGGTTTTGCTCTAAGAAATAACCCGAATAGAAACCTAAGCTTCTGAAAGTCCAACTGTTAATGTTAGGCCCACACCCACAAGGCTAGTGCTGGGCGTGGTTGGGAAATAGCCCCTGCAGGAAAGGTTCGCATGTCAAGTAAGTGCCATCCAGTTGGTTCTGCCTCACAGTGACCCTGAATAGGGTTTCCAAGGAATGGCTGGTGGGTTTGAACTACAGACCTACAGTACCACACCAGGATTCATAGCTGCCCCATTGTCAAAAGGTTCTAGCAGGATGGGATGACTTGGGTTTACCATACCAAATCTACAAGTGCCTGTGCCACTCAATCTGTCCTAGTTAAAAACCAAACACCAGTCTTCCCTTTAGGTCCTGATTCTCACTCTTTTACTGTTAGTGTTGTTCTTAAGTGCCATAGAGTCAATTCCTAGAGTTTCCTAGGAGTGGCTGGTGAACTCGAACCACAGACCTTGTGGTTCAAACTGACTTTGCGGTCATGTGCATTAACCCACAGCGCCACACCAGGATTCCTCACTCTTTGATAGGACATGTTAAAACAGTGGAGTGGACAAATTGCAGGGTGTTAAAAATGGCAAGGCTCTAGGTGGAAATACAGATTTCCAAACCAACAAGCAATATATATGGAGGCTTCAAAGTTCATGGATACTTCCATTTATCTTTTCACTCCATTTTTTCTATGACCTTTTTGAAGCCCTGTCATACTAAATGATACACTAAGAGACAATGTGAGCTCTGACCTGAAACCCAGGCTCCTTCACATTCAGTAATGCACCTGAAGAGAGGTTTTAGCAATGAACTGGATTAACAGGGATTTCAGAAGTAGCAACCAATGTGGAGATTAGTGATCAGAGCACCTAATTATATGCAGGTTTCGTATGTCTTTAAGGCTTTCTCTACTGTGAGTATCATTGGTAATTCTAAACACAGTGTTTGGATGATTTGAAATGTCTATTACTAAAGAAACAACTTTAAGCCTGAAGCTGTAGTTACCTTTGCCACGTGTTCTAGCCATCGCCCCAGGGCAATGAACACGAAGAGCATGGGGGGTGTGTCAAAGAATGTCACAGGGCTCCTGTCAGCCTTCTCGGCGATGGCCACCACCAGGATGACCAGGGAGTAGACATAGGCAATGGTTGTGGCCAGCACGATGAGCACGTCCATGTTGGCTGTCCTGTGTTTCAGAGACTTGTAGGCCTGGACGTAGAAATACCATCCACCGAGGAACTGGAAGACAGGAACAAGAGTAAATGCTGCTTATGAGCAAGGGACACAGCTCAACAGGCACTTGCTGTTGTTGATGAGTGCCGTCGAGTTGCTTCTGACTCATAGTGACCTTGTATAGGGTTGCTGAGGAGCGGCTGGCGAGTTTGAAGCTCCAACCTTGCAGTTCAAATAGATCTTGAGGTCCAGTGCTTTATCTGATGGAATACTCTAGGTTCTGCACAATTTTGACATTACTTTTTCCTCTGTAACTGATATTATGCGGGAGAAAGATGAGGCTTTCTGCTCCCGTAAAGATTTACTGCCTCAGAAATCCTGTTATAGGGTCGTTATGAGTCAGAGCCGACTCCACGGCACACAACAACAACTGATATTAAGAAATGTATTTCCTGATTCAGGAATGGATGGCCACAAGAATGGATGATTAAGAGCATGAGCAACCTTTAAAAACTAGATTACAGAACCCAACTATTCACCAATTGGAGAATGGTTAAATAAATTATGCTCCACTTTGTGCAGTGGATGTGCTATGCAGACATGAAGGAGGATACGCTAGATCTATAAACCATTGGGATGCAAGATGTCCGTTAACAGTGCGCGAATGAGCCAGTTACAAAATCAGCATGTCTACTAGGATCCCATTTCAGTTAAAAAAATGTCTGTGGGTATGTATTATGTGAATATGCATACACACACACAAATGTGTGTATTCTCCACTTAGATGATGATCTGGAAAGATATACACTCAATCCACAACTATTAGTAACACTGTGATAACCCTGGGGAAAAGGGGCTGGAGGGGAGACTAAGCTTAACGAAAAAATAGCTTCCCTTCTTCTGCTTACACTATGGCTTGAATTGTTTACAGTAAGTGTATACTGATTGCATTTGTAACTAAAAAGAAAACATATGAAAAATATTGAGACTATAAGTGCTCACCCCCAAATAATTGGACCACATTTCTGCCTTTCAAGAGAGCACGAATCCCAGAATGGTCCAGGTGCTACTTAATCAACATGGGTAAATTAGGCCAAATAATCAAATCAGAGGCAAACTCTGGTTCGTCAATCCTTCCAGGGAGTGTTCTGATCACCTGCAACCAATTCTGAAACCGACAGTGGAACCAGATCCTTCTTAGACCTCCATGTTAGACGGCTGGGTGTAGGTTGGGTGTAGGGCTGGAAGCTTCAATAAAAAATCACTTAGCCAAGCTACAGGCTGCATGTGGCACACAAGGACAGAGTATCAGTTGACTGCACACATGTGTGGGAGCAGAGGTCTGTTTATCTTCCATTTTAAGACCTACCTGGACAAAGGTACACAAGATGAAGAAGATGAGGTTTAGAATGGACAGTCCTGGGATGATGTTTTGGTCCAGAACCATAGTCTCATGAGGCTCATGGCTGGGAATTAGCATATAGATCATTAACCCCATCACAGGAATGCCGAACACCAAGCTGCATAAGAAAGACTTCTTCCATCTACAAACAAGCACAGTCACACAGACAGGGAGATACCGCTTTAATCTGGGTCACAAGCTAGGTTTGAGCCGTGCCTTTGTCACATGTCTGGGCAAGACCACCAAAAACTAAAACAAAGCTTTCTCCCTGGCACTGACCACTGCGGGAATTTCTATATCCAGCTATAAGGCTCTTCCAGTCCCTTGCCTTTATGCAGCTGATGAATGACTTCCAACGTGTTGGGAAGGTAACTGAACCCAGAGGCTGAGAATCTAACCCCAGAGAGGTTTAGCATCCTCAGTATATGGCTGGCTGCCTATACTCTTATTTCAAAATGCAAAATTTGATACGAGCAATATTCCATTTTAATACAATTACTACTAATAAAGCCAATAAAAACAGTGATGCTGTCTAGATGATGGCAAATTTTGAACTTGCGGGTCATGGGAGACAGCAATGGTCTTACAATGTCTTTAGCATTCATGAAATCCTAACAGACTGGCTATGAAGCTTCTAATGCACCTTAAACAAGGTAGGAAAACCACTGGTCTGCCAAGAGTCAAGTCCCATTCTTCTCAGGCTGATGCCCAAAACCCCAGGAGAATCAGCCCCTCGCCAATTTTCCAGATGGCTCTCCTGTCAGTACCACCTGACTCCAGGCATGTGCCAATCAGAGCAAACCACCTGGGTCCCTAGAGGCCTATGCCCACTCTGCCTCCATGTTCCTAGAGGACTCTCACTTCCACCCCTACTCCCTCAGCTGAGAAACTTCTGCTCATCCTTTGAGGGTCAGTCCATGCATTCCCTTCTCTGCTTGGATGTTTCCCTGACCTCCCCTTAGTCCACTTGAATCAGTAGTCATTGTTCACTCACTTGCCCCCAAACACACTAGTGGATGCTCTTAAGGCAGGGTCAACATTCTCTCATTCCTAACACCAACATAGTGCCTTGCACACAGTGGACACAAATGCTTGTTGAATGAACAAGTGAACTGAAATAATGAATGAAGCTAGGTCTCTTGTTTTTCAAGCCATTTACCAGGTCTTTCCACTTGGCCAAGATGTTTCTCTTCTAATACTAGTCCTAGAACTCACTCAAATACCTACTTATCCACCAGCCATATGTGGTTATTGAAATTAAAATCAAATTTTTAAAAAATTCAGTTTCTCAATCCCATCAGCCACATTTTAAATGCTCAGCAGCCACATGTGGCTAGTGGCAATGACATTGGACAGCTCATGGCATGAAGTTCTGTTGGACAGGACTACTCTAAAGGACAGGACAAGGGTAAAAGCAATCCAAGTGGAAGAAGCCTGGGACAGCCAGGGACAGACAGCAAGGCTGCAGGTAAGCGTGAAGGCATTTGAGCAGAAGGCATCTTCCAGTCAGGCTCATGGAAAAGAAAGCACTTATCAGCTTCAGTTTTACTTTTCTCTTCTACTTACTGTTTTATTTCCAGCTTGTGATCCAAGTGATGAGCGTGGGGGTCTCTTGGGGCCAAGGAAGCATGAAAGCCAATTTCCTTGTTATTAAAAAGAAAGGGGTGGGGAGCAAGGAGAAAGACACTTTGTTAAAACATTCATTGGAAGAAAGCATTTCACCAGCATCATGGTTATTTTTTTAAATAAGACAGTTAATACAGAATTGCCTCAGAAGACTAGACAGGCTATTCCTTTTTTGGGTCTTCTTTACCCAAATCACTGTATACACTGTTTGGAGGCTCAGCATGCATCTAAGCTTACTGTGAGATGGCTCTCAATGGTCATCTCTAGCCTCCGTTTGAAAAGGTACCAGGTTCTAGGGCAGTAACTTTACTGGATCCAAATATCAAATGATCTGAGTACGTTCATCCTATACACAAGTCAGAGAAGTTAAACAACATACCCAGAGTCACAGTGTTATCATAAGAGCTAGACCAACCCCCAGGTCTCTTGTGTTCTCCTCACCAGAGCAAAACTACTCCTGTGACATCTGGAGCCCTTGGCTCCCACTGTGACCTGACCGTGGATGTATGCAGTCTTGTGTTTTTGTTAGTAATTAACTTAAGCCCTTCTTTGAGCACCCCATCTTCCCTGCCATCTTTGACCTGATCACTAAGTTTCAAATAGGCTTTTGAAGATTCACCAGGAACTGTCCTGTCCATTAGGGTGAACTTCACAAGTCTGGCATCAGGCTTTAACATAAAAATAAAAGGTGGGGGAGGGGGCAAGGGAAAGTGCATCTAAAGCTACTTAAAGACAACTCCTCTCACAACCAATACTGGCCTATTCATATTGGGGAAAGATGCCCAGATACCTAAGACTGGAGTCAACACCACTTGAATAAGGACCCAGAAGATGCTGCACCGGGCTAAGTGGAGGCATATGAGGGCATGAAAGGGCAGCTGAGATGTGTTCAGAGTCAAAGCTACCACCACATGAAACTCTCCCCACGACTCATTCCATCAGTCTAGCTTCTGTGCCTCACCCCTATCACATATCACTGTTCTTTAAGATTTGTGGTGGAAAGAAAGGTTGTTGAAATTGGAATTACAACATCTGGATTTGAGCCCAAGTTCAGCCCCATTAGCTGTGTCCCACTGAGCAAAGTAACTGAACCTTTCTAAGTCTCTGCCCTCATTTGGTCAAGTAGCTGTGTTGTTTGCATCCAAGAATGAGGTCTTATACCATTATCATCATCAGCATCATACAAGGAGGCTTCAAAAAATTCATAGAAAAATTTATCCTTTAATTCTATTTTTCCACAAACTTTTTGAAGCCCCCCCCCTTGTACTTACATGCCCCAAATCTCTGCTGAGTCACACAACAGATAGTATCTCATTAAAAAAATAACACACACACAAACATATACAAGGAACAGAAAAATCAAGGACAGCATTAACCCTGCTACAAAGCTGCTTCATTTCATATGCAATTGAAGTTGTAGTTCCTAATATACTTATCTTGATATTATGAGCAGTTATAAGCTTATTTTGTTTAGTCTTGGCTGATTTTTAAACAGCCCACATGGATTACCACTAACATTCATTCTGTTATTGTTGTTACGTGCTGTCGAGTTGGTTCCGATTCATAGCGACCCTGTAGAGGGTTTCCGAAGAGCGGCTGGTGGGTGTGAAATGCTGGCCTTGTGGTTCAAACCACCACTGCAATCCACATCAGGACTCCCATTCTCTTATAGTCTGGTATAATACAGACCTTAAAACTAAATGGTATGTATGCGGACAAGCCATTTGAGGGAGCGAATAGGAGGTTGGTAGGGAGTGCATTGGAAACTATTCTAATTAATTTTCCAAAGCAAAAATTACAAATTATCCCATGGTAGCAAACTGTGGTACAATTATTCCAATAACAATACTCCATTGAGATATAAACAATACTTTAAAATTAGAATTGGGGCAATTGAGTCTTATGTGCAGATATCTTAGCTATATGATGCTTCTTACGGAATAGCTGGAATTAAAACTGTGATCATTTTTCTCATCTTTTTCTTATCTATTCACTGATTTTCCATAACCTCAGATGATGATATCTACTTAATTGACCTTTATTTGATGAGGAAAGTTGATGAAATTTAGGTGATTTTCATTCCTTTTGCTTAGCTCTATGTTCTCATTTTTCTACAATGATTATAATGATCATATTATGTGCTGAAAAACGACAAGCATAATTTAAAAATAAACAACTTACCTTAATAATTCTTACAATATCCCGTGGACCAATAATTTCAGGATCAAACTTAACATGGGCTTTGCTGGTGGCGAGGGCCACTGAAGCATAGGTGATCCCATCTGTCCTTGTGAGCTTCGACTCTATGTTGTGAACACAGGAAGCGCAGGTCATCCCTGTGATCTGTAACACACATGACAAAAAAAAAAAAAAAAAACCAGCCTGGGCATGGACCAGCCAAAGAAACATCAGGGAGTTCTGCTGTTCCCAAGATGTTACACTCCCACTTTCAAACTCCACCCTTAACATTCCCGGGAGTTTCAGGGACACAAATGCCATTCTTCCCACTAAAGACAGGAGACATAGCTCATCACTGAACAGGTGGCAGAAGACTGAGTCACCATGGGCTTGCATAAGCCACCTCTACCTGCTGTCTAGATTACCTCACCAGCAATGAGGGTTCCACATACAGAAAGGTCAGAAAAAGGCAGGACAGTACAAAGTGTACAGGTAGCCACCAACAGCCAGGCTGGGCTGGGCCCCAGGACGTATGTGGGAGTGAAGGTTGCAGAGTTGGTTGGGGCCACAGCATGAAGGCTCTTGCATACTCAGCTATAAAACATGTGTGCTAACAAAGACACTCTGCAGGAACCCACTCCAGTGAGGGGCACTGAAATGATGATGGAAACTGCACTTTAAAATGTGCGTCATAATGCCAGATGCACATATCAAGACTACCTGGAATCAGGGAGGAAGTAGAGAAAAATGCTTCTCTAACCACAACACACTTCCCTTGGCACAGAACCCAAGGGAAAGGTGAGGGGTTTACCTGCTGGCAAGGGGCTGTGCAGACAGACTGTATAAAGTGTACACCAATTTCAGTGATACTCTTAAACTCGCTTTTTCCTTTTGTAATAACAACAGGACTAATGATTGTAACAATAGGTATCATTTGTGAGTACTTACAATGTCCTAGGCTCACAACAACCCTGTGCCATATGTCTTGGTGAGTGAGGCCCTGTGAGGCTTAATAACTTGCTGAAAGTCACATGGACAGACAGCCATGCTCCAGAGCCCGTGTGCGCACAGGCTCTGCAAGGTGGGCAAGCTTCTCTGCAGTGACAGAGCCTTAATTTAAGCCCAGTGAAAACAAAGGGCTTGCTCTGCTTCTGTCATACCATGCTGTGTGGCTTGACATGAGAAAAAAAAAAATGGTGTGACTTGTGACCTGCCTGCTATTCCTGTAATATATTATGCCAATCATGTAATTCACTCCTCTGAGTATCAGTGGCCAGCATTTCCTAAAAGACTAATAAAATATAGACATATAAAATACCTGTGAGCATATTTCATATGATTATTGACACCTTTGAAGAAAAATTTCCACAACCAAGCTGAGCAGATAGTTGCCCATGTCTGCAACTGACGATTTGCAATGGGACCTGCTTGTAGCTGTGCCCTAACACAGGAACCATCAGAGCTAAGGATCTGCTGTACAAAGACCACCACTCATCATCACAAGCTCAGTGTGCAAACCCATGTGTCCTCAATACTTTTTCTTCAAACATTTACTTACCACTAATGTCAGTAACCAGACACATTAAGGAATTAAAAGACCTTTTTACCTTTTCAGAACAGTATTATTCAATTTCTGTGGGTTTCTTCTCATTCTGCTTTTATTTACACAAAAAGAACTTTGTACAGAAGTGCGTGCAAACATAGTATATCCTAAGTGCTAGAAATATCTGTTGTTTTCAACTATTTGTTGACATGGATAACAGTGGGTAGACAGGAAGCAAAGCCTGCCTTTCCCCACCCAACACACTGGGAACAGCAACCACATCAGGTGTGAGTCTCAAACTGAGTGTGCTGGGATACTTTGGTTACCTGAGCCCTTGAGTTAATGTCAACACTCTTTCTCTTCTTTAACGACTCCGACTACCATGCCAACTCCGACTACCATGCCAACTCCCCTCTCCTTATCTGGGAATACCTCCAGGTATCGTAGCTTCCTTTAGGCTTATGGACTATTATATTCCATCTCCCTCAGTCCAAGTTCCAGACAACCCACCATTTTAATTCCTCTTTGTCTAATAGTCCTGGGACCCTCCACAGAGCCCACAATTCACTCAGCAGCAGGCCCTACTATAACTTTGGACATAACTGACCTTCCTCACAAAACAAACAGGCCATTGTTGTTCGTATCAGAGGAAAACAAGAAAAAAACTAATATCACCAAACGGTATATTTAAGATGGTAGAAATTTGTCTATGGCCACACCACCCTGAACGCGCCTGATCTTGTCCGAAAATGGTAGCAGTTTACTGATCACAACAACCAAGGTTGCTAGTGGATGAACTGTCAGGAGCTAGTAGTCCTCTAATCCCAAAGTCCTCAAGCTTTCTATCCCAGCCAGTGTACTTACGATCAGCTCAATGTTGCCATCTGAGCCTCTGTAGTCTTCCATTACTGTTGCTTCAAAACCCAAATTGTCAATGAGCTGAGCTATCTCAAGTGGCTGGATGATTTCTGGGTTATATTTGACTTCTGCCTTTCCAGCCATCAAGGCAACTAGCACAGAGAGAATACCTGAAACACCAGGACACAGCTGTCACACTCTAGGCAAGGCCTCTGGGATAGCACACTTACCATAGTCTTACAAAGGAAAATACCTCTCCCGGAAGCCTCTAGAATAGCATCATTCTCTAACTTGGCTGCATATTTGGATCACCCAGGAAGTTTCTGACAACTACAATGCCTGGATCTCGACCCACACAAACAAAATAAATTAAGACTTGCTCAGGGTTGGAGACAGGCATCATTATTTCTTTAAAGCTGCTCAGGCGATTCCAATGTGTGCTCAAACTTTAGAACCAATGATGTTTCTCAAACTTTCATGGGCACATGAACCACCTGGGGATTTTGTGAGACTATTGACTCTGACTCAGTAGTTGACATCAATACTGCTGTTCCTGGGACATCACTTTGACTAGGGCTTCAGAAGACATGAAGGAGTATAGACACATCACCAGGAAGGGACAGGGAGAGGAGGACTCACTGCTGAGGGTCCCTGAGTTTCTGTTAAGGGTGGTGGGATACTCTGGAAAAGTATAGTGGTGAGAGTTGCACAACATGGTGAACATAATTAGTGCCACTGAAATACACTTGTAAAAACTGCTGGATTGAGCAATGTTTTGTTATATATATTTTTATCAGATTATAACAAAAAGAAAGAAGGCAAGGGCTATCATCTGTATCTATCAACTACTGTTACATTATAGATACTGATACTTACCTTTTCCTCTAGATACTTTCATACATGGGGAAAACACAACATTTCAAGAATAATTTTTCCTTATTCTTTTTCCATTTATAATGACTTTCAGGAAGGAAAAGAAACCCCACAAGCTATGTAATACTTAAACAAGTTTTTTTAAGGCCTAGTTTTTAAAAAAGCATCATTCAAAGACATGAAAGGAATGATGTATTTTCGAAAAGATGGCCTAAGGGAGGTAGAGGGATTTGAGTCAGTAACTGTAACATAAGACAACTTTATGAGTAATCAGATCATGGGCCACAAAGACACTTCTATGACACCTCAATTTGAGAATGTTCATTCTAGAGTTCCATACCAAAAATAAAACCTAGCCCACTGTCCTTGAGTTGATTCTGACTCCTAATGAACCTGACCTGCCCCATAGGGTTTACAAGGCTGCAATCTCTAGCAGTGGAACGCCACACCTTTCACCAGTAGAGCAGCTGCTGGGTTTAAATCACAGGCCTATTGATTAACTGTCAAGTATATACACTAGCACTGGGGCTCCTCTAGAGCTCCAGGAAGAAAATAAACATAGGGACAAGAGGTTAGAAAGAGGTGTCATTCCAATCTGAGGCTACTTCTAAGGGCCACTTCCAAGGGCCAGGGAGTCAGAGCAGGACGGCACATGGAACCACTGGGTTGAGGAAAGACGGAAATGACATAGGTGACAAGGCAGTCTTGGTGAGGGCATTTTACACTCAACAACAACAAAATAAAATTTAGAAGAAAACACACAAAGCTAAACATGGGAACAGGATTTTTAGTGCACTTTCAAGTTGACGAGCTAGTACTGGTGTGTCTGTGATATTTGATGGGTTACATTAACAGGACTATTTGAAATTGAAACTCCTCCACAAAATGTAGGTTACTTATATATCATAGTAAGGGACCGATGGGATTGTTGGAGAAAAACTGAATAAATACTAGGTCAAAAGAAATGAGGCATCTACATGTGGGATGTTACATGAACTTGAACTGGGTTTTCCATGGCTAATGTACTCAGAGAAATATGAAATACCTTAGAGAAGAGAATGTCAATTGCCCCAAAGCATAAAACACACATGCAAACGGCCATAAAATAAACTTTCTATCAGATTACCAGGGCTACTGACAAACACAGTTATCGGAGACTCAAAAGGGAACACACAGCAGTCTGGTTTGTGGATTCTAGTGTACAACAGACTATAGCAGCATTCCCAAGGTAACATGGACAGAGATCTCTCACCAGCTTCTTTCTGCAGATTCCTTTCTATGTTAGACACACAAGAGGCACAGTTCATGCCAGTGATCTGTAAGAAGCACTTCTGTGGCGCCACTGTTCCAGAAGATAGTGGTACGATGGATGAATGATCATGTTTGTGGTTTCGAGGGTGTCTCCTGGTATGGGGAGCCACCTCCGGTATGGATACAGGCATGCCACCTGTAGTTTGTGCCATAGAATTCCCAGCACTGTGGCCTTCAACATGGTTGCTAGAATGGTTTTCTAGGATAAAATATAAGAAATAATTCAAATGAGAAGAACAGATATTTCCCCCACCCCCCAGGATAGTAGATTCAACTCTGTGACACTTGTTTAATCCCTCCCTATTTTCCCTGTCCATCACCCATTTTCCGGATTCACCTATCTAACAATGCAAATATAATTTCATAAATATTCATGCTATTACAGATCATCCTATTCCGCCTTACTAATTTGACAAGTTGCTAGCAAGGACATATGGCCCAAATAAATTGTAAGCTTCTAGAGACTGGCGTCCTGGTGGATTAGACTACTAACTGCCAAGTTGGCAGTTCAAACCCACCAGTCATTTCTTGGAAACCCTATACAGGGTCACTATGAGTCGGAACTGACTCAACAGCACTTGATGACAACAGAGATTGCTAAAGAAAGTTAAAACAAAAAGGTCTTCAACAGTTCATTTTGGTATGACTCCTTGCTGAGAATTTGCATTTCCATCTTAGATACACTGAACTAGAATGGAATATCTTATCCCTTCTCACCTAGGGATCTTGGTTAAAACATAGATTCTGATTCAGTATATCTGGGGTAGAAATGCAAAATTTCAGCAAGAAGTTGAAGCAGAATGAACCAGTTTGAACCCCTGAAAACAAATAAAGAAAAACTCAAGTAAACCTAAGCTGTTGTTAAGTGTCATTGAGTTGGTTTTGACTCACAAAGACCCTGTGCAGGGTTTCCAAGAAGTGGCTGGTGGGTTTGAACCACCAATCATATGATTAGTTATTACCCTATAGTGCCACACTAGGGCCCATGCTAACACTAGCATGTAAACTGATTCAGATTTCTGGAAGACTATTTAATAACATGACAAACAGTACCCCAAACTGCTTGGTACTTAATAGAAGCTCAATAAGTGTTTGCTCATGAAATGGAATAAAAGCGTTTATACCTTTGACCCAGCAAGCATGCTTTCAAGTGCATGCACAAAGATTTAGCCTCAAAGAATCCATCGTGTTATTTACAACCAGGAGCCACCAACAACATGGGAATGATCCAAGAGGAAACTAAGTAAGTTATAATCGGTGCATACCCTGGGACTGTTAAATACGATGTACAGACATCTGCATAGGTCTGAAGGTATTTTTATAATGAACAGTAAGTAGGGCAAAAAGAGATGATAAAGTTGACCTCAGTTGTGTCACTGCGGTGTCCTGGTACTGACATTTTATTTGCGTTCCTGACCCACCTGCCCTGCTGCACAGCTGGCAGGATGGCCCACAAGCAGATTTACTACTCAGACAAATACTTCGATGATCACTATGAGAACCAGAATGTCATGTTACCCAGAGAACTTTCCAAACAAGTATCCAAAACCCATCTAATGTCTGAAGAGGAGTGGAGGAGACTAGGTGCTCAACAAAGTCTAAGCTGGGTGCACTACATGATTCATGAGCCAGAAATGTATATTCTTCTCTTTAGACGACCTCTTCCAAAAGATCAACAAAAATGAAACGTATCTGGGGATTGCCAATGAAATATTTTCCAAATTTAATTTATATATGGTAGTATTCAGTGACTACTTAAAAAATGTACAAATAATTCATCCATACCTGTGCATGAGCTATATTCTTCACAGCCACAGAGCGCAACTACAAGCAGATTGTTGTAAGGCATATAAACTTTCTTCTAGTCAGTTTTTCTCTTAAATGTAAGTGCCTGTTGAACTTTACCTTTTACTTTTGTTTAATAAAGTTTTTATGTTGCATTTAAAAAAAAAGAGATTTACACATTTGAAAAATTGTATATATGCTTTAGAAAAAGTCTAGAAGACCATATACAAAAATGTATACACATGGGTTATAAACCAATGTTAATAGGATATTTTTGGTCCTTTTCGCTTATTTGAAATCAACATTTTTTTTTCCTATAATAAACATGTGTTACTTTGTTACTTTAAAATTAATCTTAATTCTAAACTAATTTTCAATCTCACCCTTGGCATCTTAGTAAAGATAAATGCTAAGAGTAATCTTAGCATTTCCACTGTTAATAAAAAAATGTTGTTGTACTGTGGAGTTGGTTCTGACTCATAGTGATCCTGCTGTTGTTAATTGTTAAAACAACAGGAGCCCAAACTGCAGCCTACAAAGCCCTACCAGACTTGGTTCCTGCCTGCCCCAGCCTCCTTGGGAGTTCCGGAATCTACCATTCCATCCCTGCCTCCCATTTTCTCACTGCGCCCCCTCAGACCTCAGCCTGATTCACCCTTCTCATCATTCAGGTTCCTGCTCAATGTCACCTCCTCAGGGAGCCTGCCCTGACCATCCAACCTCCTGGTCTAAATTTTCTCCATTAGTACCACCTTCCTGAAACTGGATTCAAAGGTTTGCCAGTTTTTGTTCTGACTATAATTAAGCTCCTGAAGGGGCAGGTGCCCTGACCTGCAGACCGAGCCTGGCACATTGTAGGCTCTGCAATAAATATTAATTGAATAAAACAATAGATTTATTGAGCATTTACTATGTGCCATGCATTATACTATGTGTCCGTGTATTTAAGAAAGTTTCTATTATGCCCACATTGCAAATGATGAAACCAAGGCTAAGAACTGTTAAATAACTTGCTCAACTCTATGTGTTGGAATGATAGTTCTAAATTTCCAACTACCCCCTTTAAAATCTAAAGTCAGCATTTACAAATGCAACATTTTCACAAACCCTGGCTGCAGCTCTCTCTTGAGTTGTTTTGTTTCTGTCCCTGTTAAGTACCATTGAGTCAGTTCTGACCCACAGAAACCCTGTATAGGGTTTCTGAGGAGCAGCTGATGAACCCGAACCACTGACACTGCAGTTCAAACCAACTTTGCAGTCCAGCGCCACAGGTTTGAAAGCTAAGCTGTCGTCTCTCTTTTCCTCTTCTTCCCTTCTTACTGCACCTTAGCCAAATCTCAGCCTTGCCATTTCCTTGCTCTCAATGTTCTACTGGCTCTGGTTGTGGTTAGCACCAGTTGGACCATTCTGTCCCTTTCTCATCCACATGATGTTCCTTCCAGAGGATCAGTATTCGTAAAGTTTTGCTCAGTGTACACACATACTTAGAAGTCCTCAGGAGTCTCCAATTATTCTCCAAGGTAAAGACAAATGCTTCATTTAGCATTCAAGACACCTCACAGCTCCATCTGCCAAGTTCCCAACTAATTCAACAAACATTTATTGTCTATACCAAGTGTTCAGTTCAGTGGTGGAATCTCACCTTTCTGTGGGAGATCCAGCTTCTATTCCTTACCAAGTCACCTCATGTGCAGCTACTACCTATCTGCTGTGGAAGCTTAGGTGTTACTATGAACAGATTTCAGTGAAGCTTACAAACTAAAACAGATTAGGAAGAAAGGCCTGACATTTTATTTCTGAAAATCAGCCAATGAAAACCTGACAGATCATAATGGTCTGATCCTCAACCAATCAAGGTGATGCAGCAGGACCAGGCAGTATTTTATTCCATTGTGCACAGGGTTGCCATGAATTGAAAGCTACCTGACAGTTGCAAACCACCACCACGTGTTTGGCAATCTGCTGGGCATCAGGGAGACAGCAGCAATCATAAAAGAGAAAAGCTCCTGTCTGACTGGGAGGAATCAGACACAACATATAAATACATCACACATGACTATCATTGGTGGTAAGTGCTATGGAGAGAAAACAGGGATAAGAAGAAAGAACTGGAGCAGGAAGTGGATGGGGAAGGTCATGGTGGACTGCAATGAAAGAAATGGGGGAGCTGTGCAGGAAGGAAAACAAGAGCATTCCAACAGAGGAAGGGATCAGAAGCAGCTTCTAGACCACAGCAAGAACTTCTCCTTTTTTAAAATGGGGGGCGGGGGGAATTGGGATGTTTTTAGCAGAGTTAACAAGACCACTCTAAATATTGGCTGTGGAAAAGACTGTAGTAGGGTTGAAAGGTGGGAAGCATGGAGGCCAATTCTTCAGGGATCCAGGCGAGGGACGATGGTACTTACTGGCCTTATCTCCCATAGCTGATCTCCTAGGCACCACCCCAACCAAGACTGCTCCAAAACAGACCTGGTGATCCTCCACCTTCAGGTTTATGCATGTGCCCTCTGTCTGCAGTCTAGTACCCAGACCAATTCTGTCTGCTGGAATCCTATCCATTCTTCCCAGCCAGTGCCTTGCTACTACCTCTATCATCAAGTCGTTAGGAAACCCCACAGTTAGATGTTAGATTTTCTCCTGGTCTCCGGAATCCCCCAGGCACTTTATCTGCACCTTTCTGGTCTTCTTTATTTGAGCCTGCCTTGTAGGATACATCTCTGTGAACTACATATGGATAATGCCTGGCACTCGGCAGGCATATGTTGGGATGAGTGAAGGGTGCCCCTGAAACTGACAGTACCCATTTATAAGGACAGCGGTTGTGTTAGAGGTTTTTAAATCAGCCCTTGGCTCATGGTGCCCCGGCACACAATAGAAGAAAATGCTGCCCTATCCTATGCCATCACCATGATTGCATTGCTGTGATCCATGAGGTTTTCATGGGTAGATTTTCAGAAGTATATCACCAGGCTTTCCTTCCTGGTTAGTCTTAGTCTGGAAGCTCCAGTGAAACATATTCAGCATCATAGCAACACCTAAGCCTCCACTGACAGACAAGTGGCTGTGACTGCATGTGAGGGCACTGGCCAGGAATCGATCCTGGGTCTCTCACATGGAAGGTAAGACTCACTAGTGCCTTACCACAAGGGCACTAGCAGCATATTATATGTGACTGATGATGTTCTTTACACTATATTCATATATACATTCAGTCATTGACTCATTTTATCCACTTATTCATTCACAGATTCATTCAAAACATACTTACTACACAAAGCCATGTAGAGTTGCCTAGATGAAAGCCAGGTGGAAAATGCATTTTTAGTAATGTGGCTGACAGAAATCCAATGCCTGCTTCTTCAGTCTCTGCTTCATATCCCACCCTTCCCTCCTCCATTCTCTATCACGGGGGTCTGATTCCTGCAGACACTTGTTCCAGCTTCTCTTATCAACTGGTTTCTAAGTTTGGACCATGTAAGATTACATGAGGGAAATGGTAGGACAGAAAGGATAAAAACCAGGTGTTCTCATCTCTCTCTGGGATTCCAGTTTCTGTCCATAGCCTCTTCCTCTGAGGTCCTGCAGGTCCAATCCCACCAGGCAGTCTCAGTCCCTGGGCTCTGACGACACCCCCTCTTGCCTCAAACCCTAGAGCCCTGGAGAGTGGATTTTCTGTTGTTAATCTTTTGGATTTCCTCCCCTGCCTGTTTTTCCCTCTCTAGAACTTTTGTTATTAGTTCCTGGTATTGTTGGTCTCTCATACTTAGGACATATTATTAGGAGGGATCAGTCCGTGTTTGGTAAAGTGGAGGGCCAGAAAAAAGGGGAAGACAATCAATGAGATGGATTGGCAGAGTCTCAATGGGCTCAAGCAACGATTGTGAGGTTGGCGCAGGACTGGGAAGTGCTTTGTTCTGTTGTGTATTAGGTCACTATGAGTCAGTACTGCATCGATGGCACCTAACACCAATAATTGTTCCATACACCTGGTCGCTATACAAAAATAGGCAGTATGCAAAAATGGAGGATGGCAACATCATTACCCAACTAACAAATTATATCATTATATAATTACCAAACCATTGAGTACTATGGCCTAGCAAAGTTGATGCATAGTCTTAACCACCTCAGCCAGTGTTACTCTCATCTCACATCTTAGTAGTTGTTAATTTCCATACATACATTATTAATGCACAAAATAGTAGGAGAGTAGATCGTTCACTAGTGTCACAAATGCAAAATGTCAGATACAAGATAGTAAGTGAGGAGTTGTTAGTAAGGTGATGTCGAGCTGGCTCCAACTCATAGCGACCTTACACACCATGTAACAAAACACTGCCTGGTCCTGAGCCATCCTCACAATTGTTATGTTTGAGCCCACTGCTGCTGCCACAGTGTCAATCTATCTTGCTGGGGGTCTTCCTCTTTATCACTGACTTTCTACTTTACCAAGCATAATGTTCTTCTCCAGGGACTGGTCCTTCCTGATAATATGTCCTAAGTATGAAAGACGAATTCTTGCCACCCTTGACTCCAAGAAGCATTCTGCTTGTACCTCTTCCAACACAAAACAGACTGGTTTGTTCTTCTGGCAGTTCATGGTACTTTCCATACTTTTCTCCAACACCATAACTCAAATACATCAGTTCTTCTGCAGTCTTCCTGATTCATTGTCCAATTTCCATATACATACGAGGCTACTGAAAATATCATGGCTTCGGTCAAGTGCGCCTCAGTCCTCAAACTGTTACTTTTGCTTTTGGACACTTTTAAAATATGTAAATATATATTTAGTATATAAATGGCTATAAGACATTGATGATGTTGTTGTTAAGTGTCTTTGAGTCAGTCAGACTCATAGCAACCTTGAACAGGGTTTCCAAGTAGTGGCTGGTGGGTTTGAACTGCTGACCTTGTAGTTAATAGTCTATTGCTTATCCTACAGTGCCACACTAGGACTCCATTGATAATTTATTCTAAATCTGGGTTGTCAGATCAAATATGTAGCAGGACACCCATATATATTTGATTTTTAGATAAGCAATATTGTTTTGATGTAAGTATGTCTCAAATATTTCATGGGCATATTTATACTGGAAATTAGTTATTGCTCTGAAATTAAAAGTTAATGAGGCATCCTATATTTTCTTTTCTTAAATGTGGTGTTGTAAATACCTCTGGAGCTGTATTTAATAAAAGTCACTGTTCTCTTCTGAGGTTTACTCAGTCAAATTCAATTATTCTATAACTGTAGTTCAATGCTAATTTCTTCTTACTGCCAAGATCCTCATTTAGGAAAGATGCTAAACCTCATGCAAATACAGCAGGAGTTGACCCTATACTGCATTTATTATATTCTGAGTACAGAATTTACTGTACTTTTTTGTTTTCCTTATTGATTTTGGCTCTTAAAAACCTCTTCCTGAAACTTAATAAACAAAATACAGAATCTAGCCAAGGCTCTGCATAACTCACATGTTTTCTTTAATGGCATCTGTATGCACAGAGGAAGAGAGAGGAAAGTCATTACAATAGAGCAACATTTTCAAGGAGACCAACTTTCTATGATCATGGGAAGCTGGATTTGAGAAACCAGAAGTCAACTGGCCCAGAGCACTGCAAATGGGCTTTGCCCTCAAAGCCCAGAAACCAGTTCCATGACAGTACTAGGCTTCAACCCATGGCTGATGACGCTGTCCAAATCCCAGCCCAATCTACTGATCTACATTCAAAGACACAGTCTGTATCTTGGGATCCTAACAGCTAAGACATAGTTATCCCCATGACACTAATAGCTCAACCGCAGCCTTTTCTAACCTGAGACCAGAAAAACTAGGTGGTATCCAGCTACCACACCAAACATTCTGAGCAGGGACACAACAGAAGGTCCTGGATAGAATGAAAGAAAAATGTAGAACAAAACTCAAATCACTGGAACAAACAAGATGGCGGA
>NW_006408950.1:1118477-1159435 GCF_000296735.1 Chrysochloris asiatica
GAGGCTTTCTACTCCTGTAAAGATTTACACCCTCGGAAACCCTGTACAGGGTCGCTATGGGTCGGAACCGACTCGAAGGCACTTAACAACAACAACAACATTTATCCCCATTCTCAATGTTGCCCTGGCTACGCTAATAGGTACCTCTATCTCCTTCCCACCTATGTAGGCTGGCTTTTCTGAACTTTTTCTGAAGCCTGAACTCTGACATTACCATCCTTCTGCTAGTAGACAATGCAAATGTCTAGAGACTAGCAAACGGCTTAAACTGACATTTTCAGGCTGTGGTTTTCCATGACTTCTTTGTGGCACCTGAAACTCCCTCCTTGAAACTTTCACCTTTGTTTCCAGGACTCCACCCTTTTCAGGTTTTCTCAGGTCGCTGGTCTGGAGACTTTCCTCCTCTACACACCTCTTCCTTTCACACCAGTGCCCCGAGATCTTCCTTGCTCCTTTCATCTCTCACTCTAACTGGGTCTTCTTGTCTCTCACAGCTCTCCTTACACATGGTTGTGGTCATTTTTAAGTGTTGTCAAGTCAGTTCTGATGCATAGAAACCCTATTAAGGGCTTCTGATGAGTGGCTCTGACCTTGCAGTCAGCAGTCCAGTACTTATCTTACTGCATTTCCAGCCCCATTCTCCCAACCCCTGAATTCAAGATGAATATATTCTACTACCCTTAGCATCTCAGAAGACTCCTTCTAGACAATTCATTTCTTCCATGGGCCTTCCCATATCTTGATGTTGTTGTTGTTATGTGCTGTGGAGTCGGTTCCAACTCATAGTGACCCAACACAGGGTTTTTGAGGCTGTAAATCTTTACGTGAGCAGACTGCCTCATCTTTCTCCCACAGAGCCAAACCATAACAAACAAACTAGTTGCTGTTGACTGGATTCTGATTCATAATGACCTCATTTGTTAAGCTACAGAGGGTTTTCAATGGCCAGGACTTTCTTTCGAGGCACTTTTGGATGCATTTGAATCACCAACTGTTAGGGTTATAGTCAAGTGCTTACCCATTTGCACAACGCAGGTATTCCCACCTCATCTCTCTACCACACTCTTAAGTTAACATCATGCTTGGTGAATGTTACTTCCAGGATGTCTTTCAAATTCCCTGCTCTCCTGCCCTATGGAATTTCTCACCCAGCTCTGTAAGTGGCTCACAGCCTCTAATCCACGCTGTATCCCAACATCAGATTGGTCTTCTAAAACACAATCCCCTCAGCTTGGCACACAGGTCCCTATGGATGTACACCTCCACTTGCCTGGCCTCATGTCTCAACAGCCCTCACATTCAGGCCTTTTGGACCCAGCTTCCTCCACGCACCATGCCTCCTGTCTCACTGAGGTTTGTCCTGCTGTGTGGACAATCTCTGTGTCCCCACTGTCCTCACCCGTCCTTAGTCCTGCTCCTCACCTGGTTCACTCACACTCATCCTGCGAGAGGCTACTCTGGAGCATCCTCCCAGAAAAGCCCTTTGTGAGCCATCATCTGGGCTCACACAGGGCCTGTATCCCTCCAGTCTAGGGCATGTCCCACTGCACTATCATGGTCTACTTCTCAGCCTCGCTTTGCAGAAGCTGTCGACAAGGCCAGGCCTTACTCATCAGTAACCCCACAACTAGCACAGGAACTGACATGTGGCAGAAAGGCACAAGTGTTCCAATGGCATTGTACTTGTAACACTCTCAAGGCAGGGAATGGAAGAGAAAACGAGAAATGGAAGAGAAAACAATGGTCACTGGCTGGCTGGCCAATGAGAGAAAAGGGACCAGGGAACCCCTACCATGCTAGGAAATATGACTTAGGGTTATGACATTTAGGTTTGAGGGCACCTTGCTTTATCTAGACTGTCGTGCCTGTCTCCCCCACCTCCCTTATCACTATCAAAGAGGACAAGGGATATCATTTTATCTTTTAATTCTCACTTTTAAGAAAATGGTCTGCAAGAGTGGAAACTAAGGTTCTGTTGTAGTTTTTACTGTTTGTTTTGAATTCTCTATGGAAAGGAAATAAAAAATCCAGGGAACACAGCTTTCTAGTCTCAGCTACTTGAGAGGCATACCTTACAAACCACAACATTCTATTTCTTCTATCCTAACAAACTTAACACATACTGAAAATTACAGATTTTTGCTAGCAATATCGACATGTAAAGAGTGAGTGTGGCTCAGCTCTCCAATCACCCATACACAGTGTTGTAAGACAAAAAGAACAAAGGAGACAACCCCAGGATACACTAAAAACATGTCCACCACGTACCAGAGATAATGAAAGCCTCAAATCCCATGTCTTCCACAGCAGCTCTGAGTTCTTCTGGGTTAGTTAGAGCAGAGTCAAAGAGAATAGTTCCAGTTCCTTCAGTAAGAGAGACTGATATCTGCTGCACCCCTTTCCTCTGGGAGATGGCGCCTTCGATGGACTGGACACAAGAAGTGCAGGTCATACCAGCAATGGCAAGCTCCATAGTGCTGTGTGCTCCAGGCTCCTGGGTTCTTGGGGAGGAGCCAGAGGGATGGGATCCAGAAGGCCTGACATCTAGCAGGCATTCTGTCTCACTCTCTTTTGAATCATCAGGAAGAGAAACTTTGAAGTTCCCAGGTGGAAGAGCTTCAATGGTTTTCTTTATGGACACTGGAGAGATGCAAGAAGGCTCAAACTGTACTTGAGCAGTTCTGTTCTCTAAGGACACTTGAACACTTTGAACCCCTGGGAGTTGGCTTATGTTTTCTTCAATATTGATGACACAAGACTTACAGTGCATTCCATCAACTCTCAGCTGCAGGGTGACTCCATTGCTTTTTTGGTCCCATGGGGTCTCAGGATTATTGAGACCCTGAGCAGGAGCGGAAGGGCTTTTTGGGTTAGTGCTTTGTAATCGTCCAATGTCAATCGGCCCCAGGCTTAGGGGGACCATTTTGTTCTTGATGACAGCTTCAAACCCCATGTCATTAACATGGTCCCTGAGGTCTTCGGGTTGAATAAGATAAGGCTGATAGACAATGGTTGCTTCCTGGTTGCTCAGTGATACTCTGACTCGCACTACGCCCTGCAGCTTCCCAATCTTGCCTTCTATGGAGCTGACACAGGACTGGCAGGTCATGCCTTCTACCCGAAGCTTGACCACAGCTTCCCCAGTGGGCAAGGACCTGCAAGGCCAGGAGGCAGCCTTTCCTTCAGCGATGCTGGCTTCAAAGCCCATGTCCCCAATGTGACAGCAGATCTGCTTCAGGCTTATGACCGATGGCACATATCTCACAGTTGCATTGCCCTGTTCCAGGGAAATCTTAATGCTCAAAATGCCATTCAAATTGGAAATCTTGCCCTCGATAGACTCGACACATGACTGGCAAGTCATGCCCAGAATGCTGACTGTGCCGGTGGCTGCCTGAGAGGGAGGCGGCACAGTGTCCTGACTGCTTTCATAGCCAACATTGTCAAAGGCAAAGCTCATTGCTGGTTCCCAAGAAAGTCCAGATAAGATCTAAAAGGAAAAGAAATCACATTTTTTTTAGTCCATAAACTAAACATTTTCTAAAATGTCCCAGTTGAAAAATGAAAACAATGCCACAGTTATCAAAATATCCCAGGAACACAAGAAAATAAAATATAGAAAAAGAAAGCTATAAAGCATCATTTATAAAAGAAAAAGGCTTAGACGGATGCTTTTTAGCTCTGACATTTTGTGATGTGAACCTGTAAGTCAACTGTCTGTTCACATAAAAAATAAACTGGTTTTGTTAAGAAGATGTGGAGGCTTCCATAGTAAAAAAGGACAGCATGATAAATAAGGCTTGCATGCACAGAACATAGCAGAACAGGTATGGTGGAGAGGTAGAGAGGGCAGCATCCCACAACAGGAAGGCACAGGTGTCCCAAGAGAGCCTCTCCTTCCTTGCCTCCACTAATATCTGATGCTGGAAACTTCCCCACAGAACTTGGTCTTTCCAGATAAACTATGGGCAACCCGCTGAAATGCAAATACGTAGACCAGGCCATACCCTTAATTCTCTATCTCTTTCAGGGTTGTTTGTCTCATTCTCTTTTTGGTTTTGCTTGTTAAGTGCCAGTTCTGACTCACAGAGACCCTGAATAGGGTTTCCAAGGAGTGGCTGGTGGGTTTGAACTGCCCACCTTGTCCAGTGTTTATCCTACAGCGCCACACCAGAACTCTGCCTCGTTCTCTTTGTAGTTGTTGTTAAGTGTCATCATTCCCTTTGTTGTTGTTGTTGTTAGGTGCCATCAAGTCAGTACCGACTCCATAACAACCCTATATACAACAGAACGAAACACTGCCCGATCCTGGGCCAACCTCACAATTATTGCCATGCTTGAGTCCATTGATGCTGCCACTTTGCCATCCATCTCGCTGGAGGTCTTCCTCTTTTTCTCTGACCCTCCACCCTATCAAACATGATATCCTTCTCCAGAGACTGGTCCCTCCTGACAATATGTTTCAAGTATGAGAGACCAAGTTTGGCCATCCTAGCCACCAAGGAGCACTCTGACTGCACGTTTTCCAATACAGAGCTGTTGGTTCTTTTGGTAGCTCATGGCACTTTCAATAGTCTCCTCCAACACCATAACTCAAAAGCATCAATTCTTCTACGGTCTTCTTTATTTACTGTCCAGCTTTCACATGCATATGAGGTTATTGAAAATACCATGGCTTGGGTCAGGCGCACCTTAGTCCTCAGGTTGACATCTTTGCTCTTCAACACTTTAAAAAGATCTTGTGCAGAAGATTTGCCTAATGCAATATGCTGTCTGATTTCTTGGCTGCTGCTTCCATGAATGTTAATAGTTGATCCAAGAAGAATGAAGTCCTTGACAACTTCAATCTTTTCTCCACTGATAAGAATGTTGTTTATTGGTCCAGTGGTAAGGATTTTTGTTTTCTTTACCTTGAGATGCAATGAGAAAAAGAGGAAGACCCCCAGCAAGATGGACTGGCAAAGTGGCAGCATCAATGGGCTCAAGTGTGGCAACAATTGTGAGGTTGGCCCAGGACCAGGCAGTGTTTTCTTCTGTTGTACATAGGTCGCTATGAGTCGGTACTGACTCGATGGCACCTAACAACTACAACAGCAACAAAAAGGAGCTTGATGCATTATCAATAAATCTTTATAATGGACCCGCAGAAATAGACATGATTGAGAAAGTTGTTGTTTTTTTTTAATGTTTTATTATGAATTATATGATAATTTACATGAGAGAACCTCAGTTCCATATTCATTCCATTGTATATCATTCCATTGCCATGGTTCCAATCCCCTCCATGCCTCGTCTTCCGACCAAAGGGCATATCCTAGAAGCCCGTGCTCTACACTCCCCCCTCCCCCCTCAGTCTTCGGCCCACAGTTCCTCTCCCTCTCTGGAGATCTAAAGTCCCCAGCCGCTTCATCCCTCCATGTCATCAACTGTTTATCCTGGAATGTTTTGATATCACCATCATATTTGATTGATAGCTTTGCTGAATAAAGGATTCTTGGTTGGCAGTTTTTTTCTTTCAGTTTGAAGTCTGACATCCCCCTTGTGAAGCCAGGGGAAGTCAGGCATGGTCCCAAAATCAAAAACTAGGAAAGAATCATGAGAGCAGACCAGGAAAAATAAAAAGTAACCTAAAAAGAATAACTAATAATACTAAGCTCTGACTCAAGTCACAATAAAACACAATAAAGAAGAAGAAAACTAAACTGGTTAAAGGTTTTAAAAGGAGATAATGATGGTGAGAATATGGAACACTTAGAGAGGAAATAGGCCTAGTTAAAAAATTTTTTATGGTGATTTGAACATAGCCCTAGTGCCAAAATATGTGAATACTAGCAATACCAGTAGTTGAAAAGCAGTAAATAGCAAATGATACTCTAAATATGGTATATTGCTAAAAACTTAAGCAATTAATGAAAAGTTAATTTTGTTATTTTTCCTATATTTTGCATGTTGTTGTTAAGTGTTGTGGAGTCAGTTCTCAAACAGACCCTGTATAGGGTTTCCAGGGAGCGACTGGTGAGCTTGAACCACCAGCCTTGCATTCTAACCGAGTTTGCAGTCCAGCACATTATCCTGCAGTGTCACACCTGGACTCCTTTATTTTGGTTTCCTAATCAAAATAAAGGAGTCCTGGTGTGACGCTGCAGGGTAATGTGTTAGACTGTAAAATCAAACCAAGGACTGAAACAGATACTTGCACACCAATGCTCATTATAGCAATATTCACAGTAGCCAAAAGGTGAAAACAACCCAAGTGTTCATCAGCAGGTGAACGGATCAACAAAATGGGGTATATCCATACAATACAAAGAAAAGAACTTCTGATAAGGCTATAACAAGGATGAACTTTGGTAGCACTATGTGAGTAAAATAAGGCACAAAGCAACAAATGCTGTATGACCCCACTTATATGAAATGTCTGTTGTTGTTAAGTGCCATTAAGTTAGTTCTAATCCATAGCAACCCTGTATAGGGTTTCCTAGGGGTGGCTGGTGAACTTGGACTGCCTACCTTGCTGTTCAAACCAACTGTGCAGTCCAGCACATTAACCCACAGCGCCACACCAGGGCAGGCAAATCAGAGAGACCTAAAGTAGAATAGATGGTACTAGGTTACGTGAGAAATGAATAGTTATTTTTATCATCTCAAACAGAAACTCTGATTGAGATAATTAAAAAGTTCTGGAAATCGATAGTGATGATGTTTTTACAACATGGCGACTGCTGTACTTAGCACTAAACTATACACTTCAAATTGGTAAATTTCATGTTATTTTTACCACAAAATTAAAATTAATAATTAAAATGTTTATACTAGCAGGCTAGGGACTGGGAACACAGGATAGCAATAGAAGGGAATCCTAACATGAAGTTCAGTTATTTGTTACCTTCCTTGCCATCCAAATTACATAGACTTTGCTGAGAGGGTCAGTGGTCAAAAGAAAAGAAAAAGGAGAAAGAATATGAATGGTTAGTCTACCAAAATGGAGTCAGAAAATAAAATGAAATCTTTGAACAGACCAATGCAGTTGAAGAAATTAGGAACAGGTTGGCATGTTTTGAATAAAGGTTTCAAAGTCTGAAATCGAAATGCTGGGAAACAACATGCCTCTCAGAAATTACCTATGGTTATAAATCATTTAAATATATTAACAAGTACACAATGGTAGAACCACTAGTCATTTTGAGTCCTTTTAGTTACATCTGTAAACCCAATATCTTCAAAGAGCAAAGCACAAAAGGTAAAAAAAGAGGTTACTACCACCACCACCACCACCACCACCACTAGCTCACTATCCTTGAGACTCCTGTCATGGTGGTGGTGGTTATGTGCCGTGGAGTCGGAACCGACTCATAGAGACCCTATACCGGGTTTGCGAGGCTGTAAATCTTTACGGGAGCAGAAAGCCTCATCTTTCTCCTGCAGAACAGCTGGTAGTTTCGAACTGTTGACCTTAGGTTTGCAGCCTGATTCGTAACCACTACGCTACCAGAGCTCCTTCCTTTCATGTTAAAGGGATGTAATAAAGTGTTATATATGTAGATAAGTTTCCCAGTATATAACCTTCGCTCCACACAATGCCTATATATTTGAATTCAAAATATAGAAAAGTTCCAACTCTTTCACATGCATCTATGTGAAAATAAATAGTAATTATGGGTGGTTTTCTCTTGTTAGTGACAATGGCATGGTATATCCCCAATGCTTATGGTAATTCTCTATTTAGGTATGAAGATCCTTTGATTTACTACTGAAATATTCAGCAGTTCATCCAAGATCACAAACCAATTTAGGTAGCAGAGCTGAAACCTAAATCTAGCTCAAAAGTCCAGCAAACCTTTTGTTTTTTATACTTCTTATTATGAATTGAGTAAAGGTTTACAGAGTAAATTATCAGTTTTACATTTAGCAAATCATATACTTTGCTTTATTACTAGGATTGCAATCCCCTCCATGTACCATTAGTTAACAGTATTTACCACTATTCACTTTAAATAGAGTCCTGCCTGGTGTGGCACTGTAGGATCAGGACTGGACTGTGAACCAAATGGTTAGCTGTTCAAACCTACCACCAACTGGTTCTTGAAAACCTATATGGGGTTGCTATGAGTCAGAACTGACTTGATTGCACTTAACAACAACTTTAACTATTGCATTCTTCCCTGTGTCTCCCACTATCTTCCTCTTTCCTCTGCTAACCTCTTTCTTGTATATTGCCTGCCCTGTCAACCATGTTAACATGTGTCTACCCTCCAGCCTATGAATAATTTTCCCTCTTTTCTTATCCCCCCATAACTACCATAGATTGTTTATTAAGAAAACCTTTTCTTACTTTTACAACATTGGTCTTAACAATATTTGTCCTTTTGTGATTGAATCATTTCACCTAGCATAAAGTCCTCAGTTTGTCCATGTTATGAGGTGTTCTGCAGATTGATCGTTATTCATCAACGTTGCAACGCAGCCTTCATGTAGGTATCAAAATGTGTTTAACCATTCTTCTGTTGATGGACATCTAGACTGTGTCTCTTGTAAAAGCATATTGGAGGATCCTGTTTTCTTATCCATTCTGCTCTCTATGTCTCTTGATTGGTACGTTTGATCCATTTACATTCAGTATCATTATGAATAAGTATGAACTGATTAATGTCATTTTTCTGTAGGTTTTTTTTTTTTTTTTTGTGTGTGTGTGTGTATGTTGCTTTATTCTTTGTGCCAAATAATTTTCTGTGCTGAGTTCATTGTGTTTGGGGGTTTTCTTTTCATTTCTGCTGTGTTCATGTCTACTAAATCTTTCTGATTTGCCTCTTTTTTAATTCTGATGTGTAGGTTATTAATTCTAAGGGTAAATTGCAAGTTATCCTGTAATTTATTAAATTTTTTGCCTATTTAAAAGTTTGTTTTATCTGGAAATCTACTTGTTTTTCTTGCCATTTGGAAGTTCTGTATCTTCAGTATTCCCTTTTTTTTTACTTTGTCTTTTCTTTTGACTTCATTATAAATTGATATCTCTGTTTTCATATTTTCAGTTTTACATTGTTGAGTGCTGATGAGTTGGTTCTGACTCATAGCAACCCTGTATAGGGTTTCTATGGAGTAGCTGGTGAGTCTGAACTGCCTACCTCTTGGTTCAAACTGAATTTGTGGTCTAGTGCTTTATACCACAGCACCACAGTCTTATAGGCTCGTTTTATTTAAATATTTCTATATCTGGGTTGAGTTCTGGGTGGTGCTGTCATGTATGGTAACCTCAAGTTGCTGTCTGCTGTAGTCCAAAGTACACTCTTTAGAATTTTTTGTTAAGTTGGTCTGGTCATAAAAAATTCCTTTTATTTCTGCTTAACAGGAAACATCCTAATTGCACCGTCATATTTTAGGGACAGGTTTACTGGTTATACGACTCTTGGATAGCAGTTTTTTTCTTTCAGAGTTTTGTATAAGTCATCCCATTGTCTTCCTGCCTACATGGTTTCTGCTGAGAAACCAGAGCTTAGTCTTATTATTTCTCCTTTGTAGATAATGTTTTGCGTTTCCCAGGCTGTTCTCAGGATTCTTTCCTTGTCTTCAGTTTTAGAAAGCTTGATTATGATATGTCTTAGTGATTTTATTTGGGATCTTTCCTGCTTGGAATTCATTCAGTTTCGTGTCTTTCATGTTTGGGGAAGTTTTCTTCCAACAACTCTTCAATAATTTTCTCTGTGCTTTTTATTCTCCCTTCCTGTTTTGGAATTACAATCACCCATAAGTTGTTCCTCTTGGTGTCCCACAGAACTCTTAGGACTTTCTTTGGATTTTTTCATTCTTTTCTCCATTTGGTCTTCTAGCATACTAGCACTAAGAGATTTATCTTCAAACTCATGAATTCGTGTTGCCATTGCTTCGAATCTATTCCTTTGCCCTTTCAATATATTATCCATTTCTGAAATATTAGAATTAACCTTCTGGATTTATAATCACAGGCTTTGCTTGTATTGTTTTTAAATTTGCATTTATTTTGCCTGTTTGTTCTTACAGTGTTTTCCTGAATTCTTCTAAAGTCTTTTCTGTGTTCTCCTTGCTTTTCTCGATCTTTCTGTCAATCCTCTGAAGGTACCTAAATATTCGTTTGAACTCTTTTTCAGTTAGTCCCATTACCTTTTCTTACTCAGAAACATTTTCTGGCTCTGCAACTTAATCATTTGTTGGAGCCATCCTCTCTTGTTTCTTTGTGTGAGCTAACATTGTCTGTTGTCTTCAAGGCATTGTGAGGTGTTTTATTTGTATTTAATTGATGATTGTATCTTGATGCATTCTTAGGCTCTTACCAACTGTCTCCTGTGGGTGTAGTTAGAGAATGGAAACATGCACACTGCTCTCATTCTCCATTGGTGCACCTCAGTTTAGAGTGGGTTTGGCTATTGTTGGCTGCTGCCTATTGTTGTTTTACATGGCATAGGAGATGGAACTGGCTGGCTCTTGATCAGTGGTGGAACTGCAGAAGGTATGGTTCTGGCTGGACTGTATGGACATGGTTGCTGTCTCCTGTCATATGGGAAAGAGAAAACCCTCCCCTCCACACTTTCAAGAAAACAAAACGGAACCAACAATGAAAAGAAAAAAAAGTTATAAAAACAGGCAACAAGCAGAAAAAAAGAATATAATAAGTAGAAAGACTAAAGAGGGGCAGGGCATTGGAACTATAGAAGAGAAAAATAAGAGGACAAAATTTTTAAAATACATAATAATACCTTAAAAAAGAAAAGAGGGACAGGAAAACAGAGCAATAAAAGGGAAAAGTAAAAGGAAGAAATAGCTCCCAACCATGTGGCTCTGAACTCCCACAGAGCAGGGTCTGTGCTGGGGGTGGATGAGTTTGGGAGCTTGCCACCCCTCTGGTCGCCAGGGGAACATGGGGTAAAAGAAGAGATTGCATCTTTCCTGTTGCCTGTGAATCTGCTCTGCCAGGCTACCTTCTGTTGCCAAAACTGCTCACAAGATGGTAAGGCTGCATCTAGCAGGCCGTTCCCCAGTCTCCTTCTCACTATCCCTGCTCAGCTTCTTCTACCAGCAAGCATTCAATCCACTTCTCTAATTTTTCCTCTGAAGTTCAGAGTTCCTGAATTTTCATCTGTGTCTGGTTCATTTGGTTTCTGTATCTTTGTTGCAGAGGGTCCGTGTAGTGTGTCTGGCTAGTCTACCATCTTACCAGAAGTCCTGTCAGTTTGTCTGTTTTTAAACACAACTTTTAAGATTATTATCACTATATTTCTACTTTTTATAATTGTATTTATGTTAGAAGAAAATAACCGACTTCCAGGGCAAGATGGAGGAGTAAGCTGAGCAAACCCTCTGTAACAAGGATACAGGAGAGCAAGCTAAACTGGTACGGGTGGTGATCCTGGAACCTTCAGCTTCAGAAGAAAGGAGAGAGGTGAATTGGGTCTGATTGGGAGAAGAAGCTGAGCAGGAATGGCAGTAAAGGAGTCAGGGTTGTCAGCTGGTCTGGTGCAGCACTGACATTTTAAGCTTTATTGGGCAGCTGTTGAAGGAGGCAGTAGCCTGGAGGTACACACAGGCACTGGAAGTTGATAGTGAAGGGGGTGCGGTACCTTCTTATTCCTGGTGCCTTCCTGGTGGCTGGGGTTCTGGTCAGACTCCATCCTTGTCTGCTCAGCAGCCAGTGGCACCCTGTCCTTCTCAGTCTCTGCTCTTACTGGGGTAAGGTGTAACACCCCAGTGTCTGGAGGCATGTGCATTTTACCTTATTAGATTGTTTATTGCTATTAAGTTATTTTTGGGAGGCAGCAATTGTGTCCATACAGTCCGCATCTGTACCTCCTGCAGCTCCAGACTAGATAAACACTACTAGCCACTCCTGTGCCACCTGATAAACAATCATCAGCAGCCACCATCAGACAACCCATCCTGAACTATGACGCACAGTGAAAAGAGAACGTCACCCATACTTCCAATCTCTATCACATCCACCAGAAGACAGATTGTGAGTATCTAAGAACACAGTCACATGCAACCATCAATTAGATATAAATACAACAAAACCACAAGCTTTCAGTGACAATAGACAATTCAGCTTACACAAAGAAACAAGACAGAATGTATCAAACAAAATACAGAGCCAGAAAATAAAATACCAGAAATGGTAACAGAACTACCTGATACAGAATTCAAAAGAATAATATACTTACTTACCTTCAATGGGTTGAAAGGCACACTGATGGCACTGTAGGATAAGCACTGGACTGCTGACCACAGGGTGAGCAGTTAAAATCATACAGATTTACAGTCTTGGAAACTCTATATAGGGTCACTATGAGTTGAAACCAATTAGACTGTACCCAACAGCAACAACAATGGGCTGAGAGTGTGCTGTACTGTGGTGGCTTGTGTGTTGCTATGATACTGGAAGTTATGCTAAGGGTATTTTAAATACCAACAGGGTATTTACCACAGTGGACAGGTTTCAACTGAACTGCCAGATGAAGACAGACAAGGATGAAGGAGAGTCAGATTACTTCAAATATTTATTCACTGAAAACTTTAGGAATAGCAGAGGAACACTGGCAGCACCAGAATCTTGAAACATGACGACGAGCACCATAATATTGTCAGATATAGTGCAGGAAGATAAGCCCCTCAGGTTGGAAAGCACTCAGAATATGCCTCCTCTGAGTGAAGTGGACCATGATGAAGTGAATAGAGTTAAGCCTTTGAGACCTTCATCTGCTGATGGGGCACAACTCAAAATGAAGAGAAGCAGCTGTAACCATCCATTAATCAGAACATGGAGTGTACGAAGTATGACTCTAGGAAAATAGAAAATTGTCAAAGATGAAATGGAACGCATAAACATTGATCTCCTAGGTATTCGTGAGCTAAAATGGACTGGTATTGGTCATTATGAATCTGACAATCACATGGTTTACTATGGCGGATCAGCAAATTGGAGAGGAATGGTATCACATTCACCATTGTTGTTAAGTGCTGTTGATTAAGTTCTGACTCATAGTGACTCTGCATAGGGTTTTCAAGGAGCAGCTGGTGGGTTTAAACTACCAAGCTTGAAACTACAATTTTAGTGCTTATCCTGGTGTGGTATGAATATTTCTTCCAATCAGCTGGACATTGGCATAGACGAGTGAGCCCTTCCACTTACCAACAAAGCTGGTGGTGGCGGCGATGTGTCGTGGAGTTAGTTATAACTCATAGCGACCCTACATAGGTTTTCTGAGGCTGTAAATCTTTACAGGAGCAGGAAGCCTCATCTTTCTCCCGTGGAACATCTGGTAGTTTCGAAATGCTGATCTTGAGTTTAGCAGTCAACTGGTAACCACTACACTGCCAGAGTTCCTTACCAACAATAAAGGGTCAAAATAACTTGGGCAACAGGTTAGGTTGCTATACAGATATACAACAGCAATTTATGAATTATGTTGAACCAGTTGGAAGCCCTGGTTTTTCTTCCTCATTCATTATCAAACATTTGTTATATTAACCTTTTACATCCTCTTAACTCTTGGGCCTCCCTGCACAATTGTCTTAGTTTCCTAAGGGTTACTATCAGAAAAATACCACCAATGGGTAAAGAATAGAAATTTATTTTCAAGCTGTTTTGGAGGCTGGAAGGCCAAAACCCTGGGCATCAATCAGCAGGGCTATGTTGACTAGAAGTCTAAATCAGAGTGTGCAAGTTCCTTACTTTAGGGGAAGTTCCCTTCTTGTCCCTTTTAGCTCTGGCAACCTCAGGCATTTTTTAAATGTACCTTGACTTGTAGATACTCCTGTGTTGTCCCTCTATTTTGTCTCTCCCTGTCTGTTTTCCCTTTTTAAAATGTATTGCCTCAGTATAGGAGGATAAAAGTTCAAATTCAGAGCACTGGATCTGGAGAAAGGCCTTGTGTCCTCAGTATCTGTGGGGCCAACATTCTTTGCAGAGCTCCATGTGCCTCGGCATCAATCTTTCTCTGGATATAGAGAGTCCTGGTGTGGCACTGTAGAATAAGCACTGGACTGCGAGGTCAGTGGTTCAAATCCACCAGCCACTCCTTGGAAACCCTATACAGGATTGCTATGAGTTGGAACTGACTTGACAACACTGAACAACACAACAGAAGCTTCACAGTACAGGGGCCCAAGCTCTTGGTGGCACTCCACTCCTGGCTCTTCTTTCTGGTGGTAATAGGTCTCTCATTGTTGTAAACTGTCGTTGAGTTGGTTCCAACTCATACTGAGCCTGTATACGGTTTCTGAAAAGCAGTTGGTGGATCTGAACCACTGACCCAGCAGTTAGCAGTTCAGTGCTGATCCTACAGAGCCACACCAGGCCAGGAAGTCCCTTGTTGTCATTGTTTAGTGAGGTGAAGTTGGTTCTGACTCATACTGACCCAGCATAGGGTTTCTGAGGAGTAGCTGATGAATTGGACTTTGAAGTTAGCAGTCAAGTGCTTACCTCCAGCGCCACATCAGATCCTGTTATTATTGTTGCTAAGAGTCTTCAAATTGGTTCCAACTCAAAGTGATCCTGTAGAGGTTTTCCATGGCTTTTAAAATATTTGTGGGAGCAGAAAGTCTCATCTTTTGAGTACGAGGAAAATAGCTGTGCCTTGCTCAACGATGGCGGTTGACTTGTGTTGCTTTGAATGTGTTGCTCTCCAGAGTCCTGTCAATAATCCAGTCTCCCACACCTCAGGCTCCTGACACAGGAGGAAAGACTGTGGCAGGACTTTTGGAGAGTAACATTATTAGCAACTACTGAACTGCTCTGAACCACTTTGAAGCCCTCCATGGGAGGTAGGCAGAGCACTTATTTGCTCCCATTTTCCTAATGCTGTTAGTTGCCATAGAGCTAATGTGGGCTCATAGTGATCCTATGTGACAGAGTAGAACTACCCCAAATAGTTTTCTAAGCTGTAATTTTTTTCTTCCATGGAGGCACTGTGGGTTCAAACCACCAACCTTTAAGTTAAGAGTCAGGCATTTAATCTTATTTTGCGCAACACTGATACAAGTGACAGAAGATGAGGCCCTGGGGTTGGAAGGCAATCAAAATGAGACTGGGGAAGAGCTGCCTCATCACAGTAGAGATGACCATAGTAACGTGAATGAACCATCGACTTCATTTGGTGATGGGTTACAACTCAGAATAAGAATAAATATCTGAAAATATCCATTAATAGTTAGAAATGGAATTACAAAGTATGCATCTAGGAAAACTGTTGTTGTTAAGTGATGTCGAGTCGGTTCTGACCTATAGTGACCCTGTACAGGATTTACAAGGAGCAGCTGGTGAGCTTGAACCACCGACTTGCAGTTCAAACGGCTTTGCAGTCTGACACATTAATCCAAAGCGTCATACCAGGACTCCTAGAAATCATCAAAAATGAAATGAACTAGAGCAGGGGATTTTTTTTTCATGCTAAAACCACATTGCCTTCTGCAACATTGAGCTCCATCTCTCCATTCTTTCTCTCAGAGTCAACAGATGATAGGACTGATAGGATAATTTGGGGGGAGGGTGAGAATTTCATATTGATACATTTTTTATTGAAAAGTTTAAATGAAACATCCCTGTGTAAAGCTGATTTGGTCAGATACTTGGTCTGGATCAGTTGGTCACTTTGGAAAATTCTGGAACCTGTAGTGATCTCATTCCAGGTACCAGGCAGGAGCCAAGATCCATCTGTCGTCAGTAATGATATCCCTTGTTCCACATCCTCTTCTGAAACCTGTTTGAACCTCTGTGAAGTACAGCCAGAATGCTCCTTAGACGCCAGGATAGTGAGACTTCATCTCTCATACTTTGGACATATTATCAGGAGGGACCAATCTCTGGAGAAGGACATCATTCTTGGTAAAATGGAGGGTCAGTGAAAAAGAGGAAGACCCCAATGATGTATGATTGGTCAATGTATGTCAATGGTGCAGCTGTTTCTGTATTACCTTTAGTAAAACTTTACTCACATAGAGAAAAAAAAAAGAAATTTATGCGTAAAGATGATAGCTTAGGCACTGTTGCCATAGCGACCCTATACAGGGTTCCAAAGGAGTGGCTGGTGGATTTGAACTGCTTTTGATTCTTGTAATTAGCAGTCCAGTGCTTGTCCTACAGGGCTACACCAAGACTCTTATCCTAGGCATTAGTGAGCTGAAATATACTGGTATTGACTGGCTGTTTTGAATCGGACTATCGTATGGTTTACTATGTTGGGAACAATAGACTAAAGAGGAATGGCATGCGTTTATTGTCAAAAGAACATTTCAAGACCTATTTTGAAGTATAATACTGTCTACTATAAGATCTGGTAGCGTAGTGGTTACGAATTGGGCTGCTAACCTCAAGGTCAGCTGTTCGAAACTACCAGTGGTTCCGCGGGAGAAAGATGAGGTGTTCTGCTCCCGTAAAGATTTACAGCCTCGGAAACCCTGTAAAGGGTCATTATGAGTCAGAACTGACTCCACGGTACTTAACAATAACTGTAAGATAAAATCCATACACTTATAAGGAAGACCAGTTAATACCACAATAATTCATATTTTGCACCAATCCCTAACGTCAGTGATGATGAAAACCAACTTCTTCAGTCTGAGATGGATCAAACATGCAGTAAAAACGCATTGATAAGTGCTGACTGTGGTGGTGGTGGTGATGTGCCGTGGAGTCAGTTCCGACTCATAGTGACCCTGTACAGGGTTTCTGAGGCTGTAAATCTTTACGGGAGCAGAAAGCCTCATCTTTTTCCTGTGTAACAGCTGGTAGTTTCTAACTGCTGACCCTGAGGTTTGCAGCCCAATTCGTAACCACTATGCTACCAAAGATCCTTGTAGTGGTGACTAGAATGTGAAAATTTGAAACAGACAGGATTGTTGTTGTTGTTACAGCCATCGAGTTGCTGACAACTCACAGCAACCCTGTATATAGGGTTTATGAGGATCAGCTGGTGGGTTTGAACCACAGACCTTGTGGTTCACAGTCCAGCACTTGAGTCTATAGAGAGGATTAGTAGCTGAACAATATGGCCTTGGTGATAGAAACAATGCTGGAGATCACATGATAGAATTTTCCAAGACCAATGATTTATTCATTGCAAATACCTTTTTTCAACAACAACAGCAACTATACACATGGACCTCAGCAGTTGGAATACAAAGAAATCAAACTGACTATATCTGTGGGAAAAGAAAAGGAAGAAGCTCAATATCATCAGCCAAAATAAGGCCAAGGGCTGACTGTAGAACAAATCATCAATTGCTCATATGCAAATTCATGTTGAAACTGAAGATAATTAAAACAAGTCCAGAACAGCCCAAATACAACCTTGAGTACATCTCACTGGAATTTAGAGACCATCTGAAGAAAAGATTTGATGGATTAGAAACTAATAATTGAAACCATACGAGTTGTAGGATGACATTAAGATCATACATGAAGAAAGCAAAAGGCCATTAAGAAGACAGGAAAGAAAGATAAGATCAAAATGGATGTCAGAAGTGACTGGCATAAATGATGGAAATAACAAGAGCTGAACAGAAAATTTCAAAGGGCAGTTTGAGACGACAAAGTTAAGCATTAAAATGAAATGTGCAAAGACCTTGAATTAGAAAAACAAAAGGGAAGAACATACTTAGTAGTTCTCAAACTAAAAGAAGTGAACAGAAAATTCAAGTCATACATTGTAATATTAAAGGATTCTATAGGCAAAATATTGAAAGACACAGGAAGCATCAAAAAGATGGAAGGAATACACAGACTCACCATACCAAAAAGAATTGGTCTTCAATCATTTCAAGAAGTAGCATATGATCAAGAACCAATAGTATTCTCTGACTGGTGACCACACACATCACCGATGGGGGAAGTGGGGTAAAAGCAGCAATGAAGCGGCAAGCTAAGCCCTACAATGTTCAGTAGACTTCTGTGGACCCAGTTAGGGACATGGTTGGCAAGCAGTGTGAAGAGACCTGGGGACTCTTGGGCCCAGAGTCAGTGGCATGGCCACGGAGGACTCGAGAGGAGAGTGGAACTACCGGCTGACGGGAAGAGAGTGCATATGCACAGGAGCGCCCACACTTGCAGATGATACCCACGTGACCTGGACCGGATGACTGGATGATCAGAGCGCAACCAGGAGAGGAAAGAAGAGGGGAAAAAAAAACAAAAATGAGTGAGCTGATACAGTCTGATGAACTTGACCTATACCTATGGAGCAGTGACTCAAAAGAGGGAACAAATCCTCACAGCAAGAAACATTCACCCACACCCCCAAACACAGAGTGGACGGAGAAGGGCAGCTTGGACACTGGATACTCAAATGGGGAGGGGGGACTACAAAGGCAAGAAGTGACTGGCTTACAAGCTTTCAAGAGGGAACCTGGTGCTAGAGAGCATGGCGGAAGGAAGAATCTCCAGTAGGTACTATTCAATCTGTGTGGGCGGAGCTGATGAAAGGAGATACAGATGGGTGACTCGTGATACTGTAGTGAATAATGCTTATCAGAACGGACTATGAGGGTTGGAAATGCAAAGGTAGAAGTGTTGTGACAAGGAAGGGAGTGATTAATTCTCCAGGATAGGAGCGGAGGCCTCTGGGACCATCAAAGGAGAAGAGCCGAGAGCGGGACCCTACCCAGAGAAACAGAGATGCCTGAGATGGAGACAGAGATGATGACGTGGAGTGATGAAGCGACTGGGGACTTTGGACCCAAAGAGGGAAAGGGACTGTGGGCCGAAAATTGGGGGGAGGAGGGGGAACTGTAGGGGGCGGGTTTCTGGGATAAACCCTTTGGGTGGTTGATGATGCATGGAGGGGACTGGAACCATGGCAGTGAGATGATATAGGATGGAATGAATGTAAAACTAAAGTTCTCACATGTAAATTATCATATAATTCACAATAAAACATAAAAAAAAAAAAGAGATATCAGCATTTTCCATGAACAACAACAAAAAAAGAACCAATAGTATTGAAAGAAGTTTAAGATGCACCTGAAGGCACTGGCAAAAAAATAAGGCTTCAGGAATTGATGGAATACCAATTGAAACTCTTCAACAAACTGATAAGAGCGCTAGAAGGGCTCACTCATCTATGCCAATGGCCAACTGATTGGAAGAAATATCTGTGCCATATCAAGATAAGTACTAAACTGCTAACCTCAAGGTTGGTGGTTCAAACCCATCAGCTGTTCCTTGGAACCCCTATACAGAGTCGCTATGAATCAGAACCAACTTAACAGGACTTAACAATAATGGTGGTGGTGTGCCATGAAGTCAGTTCCCACTCATAGCGACCCTGCACAGGTTTCTGAGGCTGTAAATCGCTAAGGGAGCAGAAAGCAGAAAGCATCCCGCAGAATGGCAGGTAGCTTTGAACTGCCAACCTTGAGATTAGCAGCCCAACTTGTAACCACTATACTACCAGAGCTCCTTAACAACAATAATATTAGAGCTTAAATTCTGAGCACTTATTTTGCACAAGGTAGCGGTTTACAGCTGTTGTTGTTAAGTGCTGTCAAGTTGGTTCCAACTAACAGCGACCCTGAATAGGGTTTTCAAGGAGTGGCTGGTGGGTCTGAACCACCAAAAGGCTGGTGTTTTGTTCTGATGTGCATTGGGTCACTGTGAGTTGGAACTGACTTGATGGCACTTTACAACAACAGCCCAATCATTTTATGCATGGCTAGAAGTGCAGCATTAAGTAAATAACTGTGCCACAACTACTTACTATACAGTGGTGGTGGTGGTGGTGGTGGTGGTGGTGGTGTGCCATGGAGTCAGTCAGTTCCTACTCATAGCATCCTTTTCCAAGGCTGAAAATCTTTACAGGAGCAGAAGGCCTCATCTATCTCCCATGACACTGTTGGTAGTTTTGAACTACTGAACTTGTGGTTAGCAGCCTGACTCATAATCCACTATGCTACCAGAGACCCTTACAACTACTGTATATTATATATAATTAATCCTTATAGACTAATATTTAGATGCCTTCCAGTTTTTTACTAGTAGAATGTAGCAATGAACAGTCTCATAAAATTCCTAGAAGTAGAACTGCTAGGACAAAGGTAACAGACATTTAATATTTTGATGTTATTAAGTGCCATCAAGTTTGTTCCATCTCATAGTGATGCTGTCTAGGGTTTCCAAGGATCAGTTGGTAGGTTTGAACCTACAACCTTGTGGTTCAAAGTTCAGTGCTGATCCTACTGCACCACACCAGGAATCTTAATCTTCTGATAGGTATTGCCTAATTGATCTCTACAAATAAATCTACAAATAGAAATGCTGTAATAATTTATCCTACTACAAACAGTGGTGGAGTTCTGATGTGGCACAGTAGCATAAGCACTGGGCTGCTAACCACAAGGCTGGTGGTTCAAACCCACCAGTCACTCCTCAGACACCCTATACAGGGTCACTATGAGTAAGAACCAACTCGAGGGCACTTAACAACAACAACAACAAACAGTGGTAAAGAATTATATTCTTCATATAGTGCTAATGCTTACTGTATATCATTAATTTTGTCAATACTGCTGGATGACTAATTATTAATTATTTTGAAAAGTTTATCAGCTACCTGTATTCCTATCTCTAAGGATTATTTTAGGTAGTGTAACTGGTTATTCTTGTAATTCTAGGAAAATACCACTATATTCCTTCTTGTTAAGTGCCTTGGAGATGATGTCAACTCATAGCAATACTGTATAGGGTTTCGGAAAGCCTCACAATCAATGTTACACTTGAGCCCATTGTTGCTGCCACTGTGCCAATCCATCTCACTGGGATTATTCCTCTTTTTGCTGATCCTCCACTCTACCAAGCATGATGTCCTTCTCCAGGGACTGGTCAATCCTGATAATATTCCTGAAGTATGAGAGACACAGTCTAGCTCTCCTGGTTTACAAGGAGCATTCTGGCTGTACTTCCTCCAACACAGATTGATTTGTTCTTTTGGCAATCCATGGTACTTTTAATGAGCTCTGGTAGCGTAGTGGTTACGAGTTGGGCTGCTAACCTCAAGGTCAGCAGTTAGAAACTACCAGCTGTTCCACAGGAGAAAGATGAGGCTTTCTGCTCCCATAAAGATTTAAAGCCTCAGAAACCCTATACAGGGTAGCTATGAATTGGGCCCAACTCCACGGCACACCACCACCACTATAGTACTTTTAATATTCTCCTCCTACATCATAATTCAAATGGCATCAATTCTTCTATGGTCTTCCTTATTCACTCACTGTCCAAGTTTCACATGCATATGAGGTTACTGAAAAACTCATGGCTTGGGTCAGGCGTACCTTAGTACTCAAACTAACATCTTTTTTCTTCAACACTTTTAAAGTGGTCCTGAGCAGCAGATTTGCCCAACGCGATATGTCATTTGATTTGACTGCTGCTTCTATGAGCGCTGATAGTGGATCCAAACAAAAAGGAAGTCTTTGACAACTTAATCCTTTCTCCACTTATCAAGATGTTATTTATTATAAATGACTGGGTGGAACTAAGTCAATAAGATATACAGAACCCTAACAAGGGGATTGGTCAGTTTTGCCATCCTTCCAGACTGAAAGAGAGCCTATCTCAGAAGTGAGAGAGGACCTCACTATCACCAACAAAGAAGAACCAGGAGTGGAGCACATCCTCTGGACCTGGGCTCCCTGCTCTGAGAACTTCGAAGACTCAGTAGACAGAGAAAGCTGTTATACCAGAGACTGAACCAGATGGCAAGATGCACAGGAGAAAGACAGTAACGACAGAAGCAGGAGACTGGCACAAGACGGAGCAGTGGGCTTCCTAATCCACAGAGCAAGGTGGCTACAGTGAGCTGTCAACCATGGAGCCTGAGAGCTAAGCGCCTTTGGGCAAGAGCCTGCTGAGGGCATGGGGCAGCTCCAGGCACTAAATGCAAGAACTAAAAACCTTGACTGAGCAGGAAATAGGCCAGGACCAAGCAGAGGCTAAGAGCCAAGAGAGGAGTCGTCCTGTGCATGGCTGAGAGGAGTTGAGAAAGCTGTCCTGCACTAAAGAAGGGAGACTCTGATCTTCCTGATCCTGAATTGCACCTGTTGCTTTTCTAATAAGTCCCATGTGGTAAGTATACACTGTGAGTTGTGTGTGGCCATTGCAAAAAATAACTGAACCCAGCTGAGTAGTAGACAGTGCAGTACAAAGGATGACTAACCAGAATTGGTAAAAAGTTTGGGTCCAGTTTTGTGCTGATGGTGACTCTCTCTCCCCCTCATGAAGTTAGGTGAGGTCAGATGTATCTGCCACACAACTTTATAATAGTCCATTCAACAGAACTCTATGTAAAGGTTTTTGAAAACAGGTGAATTTACATGGTATTGCTGTTTGTTGCTATCGAGTTGGTTCTTAATCCTAGCAACCCTATTTATAACAGAATAAAATATTGCCTGGTCCTGTGATATCCTCACAATTGTTACATTTGAGCCCATTGCAGCTGCCACTGTCCATCCAACACTTGGGAGGGTGGAGGAGTCTTTTTTTTTCACTGACCCTCCATTTTACCAAACATGATGTCCTTCTCCTGGAAGTTCATTTTTGCATCATCATGGTCAACTCTACTTTGAGGAGGAAGCTCTTACCCAGTCCTATTTTGATTGCCTTCCAATCTGAGGTACTCATCTTTCAGCACTGTATCAGATATACAACAATGTTCCACTGCTATTCATAAGGTTTTCATCTTCCATCATGTTATCCGGTAATGCTCTGCTGCTATTCATAAAGTTTCAGTGGCCAGCCATTCAGAAGTACTCTGCCTCTCCTCCTGCTTAGTCTATCTTAGTCTGGAAGCTCCATAGAAACTTGTCCACCATGGGTGCTGCATTACAGCAACATGCAAGTCACCACAGCACAGTATCAGACACACTGATAAATGAGTGGTGAAATTTACATGGACTAATATGGAATAATACGACAGATGAAAAGAAAAAAAAAAGTCACAGAATTGTATAAATATGGTCCAATTTGCCTAAGAGGGGAGAAAAAAAAAATAACAAGCTTCTATATTTTTAAATTAATGCTTATATATATAAGATACTACTTCCATGGAAAATTAAAAACTTAAAAACCAATGATGACTTCTCTAGAAAAAGCAAATAAAACTTCTGCAAGACTTGTAATGGTGCTTCTCTGATGCTGGTAGTTACTTATTTGACTGACTACTAGACTGTCCACCTTGCTGTGGTTTTTTTCCCCTTTATTTTAGTAAGGATATACGCTTGCCAGTGAAGACAACTTGAAGCACTTACTAATGAAGATCAAAGACTATATAACCTTCAGTATGGAATATATCTCAACATAAATACAAAATCCTTGTAACATGAACAAGCAATATCATGATAAATATAGAGAAGATTGGCATTGTCAAATAATTCATATTTCTTGGATCCAGGAATCAAATCTGGTGCAAAAGAGCTCATCAAAGTGTTGAAAGCAAAAAAAAATGTCACTTTGAGGACAAGGAGCTCCTGATCTAAGCCATGGTATTTTCACTCAGCTGTTAAGCATGGGAAAGCTAGACAAATCAATAAGGAAAACATTATTAGAATTGATGTCTTTGAATTATGGTGTTGGTGAATATGGTATAGATTGTCAAGGGAACAAATAAAGCTGTGTTGGAAAAACAACAGCCAGAATGCTCCTTAGAAGCAAGGATGGTGAGATTTCACCTCATATATTTTGGACTTGTGACCTGGAGGAACCAGTCCCTGGAAAAGGGCATCATGCTTAGTGAAGTCGAGGCCAGTGAAGAAGAGTCAGGCACAGAACAAGGCAGATTGACAATGAGTAGCTAAAACTACAGGCTCAAACACAGTGACGACTGTGAGGACGGCACAGAACTGGGCAGTGCTTCTTTCTGTTAAATATAGGGTTGTTGAGTCAGAACAGACTGGATGGCACAATAACAAGATGCCTGTGTCCTCTAGGTCACCTTGATTTCGCCTAGACAAAAATAAAACCCAACCCAACCTCTTAACTACTCCACTGAACATCACCACTACTACCGACCTCCTATTAAAGACAGAACTCTATAGCCCACTTTCTAAAATTAGTAAGACCACAACCTAATCACCTCAGTCACCATGGGCTCATATCTCTGGCAATTCTCCCTGATGTAATATAAACCCACTTCTAGTTCCCTCATGTGTTCCTGCATTCAATGGCTTGATACTATGGGCCGATATTCAGACAGATATGAACTACAAAGACAAAGATAAACAGCAGCCAAGAGTAGTCATTAGGCCCATGTGTAAGGGGCCCTGGACAATTTCTGCAAAGAAGGGGGAATTCTAAGTATTAACCTATTGGAATAAGGGTAACCTTCAATATTTCCCCCTCCTCACTGTCAAGTACTTTGAGAAGTGGGGGTGAGGGCAGAGAAGACTTAGGGGTGAGGGGATTCTCAGAGACAGGCTCCTGTTTCTTTTCTAGCCCAGTGCTCCAGTCTGAGAGAGACTATGGACTCCAGGCAATCCCTGAGCAGGACACTAGGCCCCAGCTTCTAGTCTTGGTTGCTTGCTCTCCTGGGGTTTGGGGACAAGCTACATGCCCTGCTCCCTATCCCTCTCTTCTCCACAACTGATTTCCTAGGAGCTTTGCCAGGTTTAGTCAAAACTACTTAGCTTGCTCATACATACTTTGTGTTTTTATCAGTTATGACTTTTTTAAAAAGGAGATCTTTTTTTCTTGTCTGTCCAAAGCATGTAAAAAAAACTGCATGCTCAAAAGCATGACTGTATTCTTTATAGAGTTTTGTACTTTACATTATATTATAAATGTAAAAAATAAGCAAATAAACTTCACTAGTCATAAACAGCAATTTTAAAATGTTTTATTCATAGTAGCTATCTTTATCTTCTGTGAATGAAATGCCAGATGAAAGCTAAGTTTCTGTATAAATTAGAAGCTTTCTAATACTCAGATATTGGAGTCCTGGTGTGGCGCTGTGGGTTAATATGTCAGACTGCAAAGCTGTTTGAACTGCAAGGTCGGTGGTTCAAGCTCACCAGCTGCTCCCCGGAAACCCCTATACAGGGTTGCTATATGTCGGAACCAACTCAATGGCACTTAACAACAACAACAATACTGAGCTATTATCAAAACTCTACCTCAGCTATCTGTATCTTCTGTGAATGAAATGCCAGATGAAAGCTAAGTTTCTGTATAAATTAGCAGCTTTCTAATACTCACATATTACCAAAACTCTACCTCACCTAGTATACTAAATAATATTTCCGTGTCTCAATGGAAAAGCAAGGGAGCTCAGAGAGCCTTGGCTAGAGTATGAGATTTTGTTCTTTGAAGTATTTGGTGTCAGAAGCAAAACTTTAAAGGTATATTGCCAATTTCAAGGCAAGGTGGCAGAGAAAGAAGAGGCACTGAACAGACCCTCCGCAACAAAAGAGACCAACTGAAACAAATGCAGATAGTGAACCTGAAAACATGAGCTTCAAAGGCTAGGACAAAGAAGTGGATTGAGTACCTCCTGGAAGAGGAAGCTGTGAACAGAAGCGAGAGGAAGATAAACAAGTATAATCTCAGCTGATGTAGAGTGGTGTGGCCAGCATGAGCTTTTGCAAATAGCTGTCCATATAGTGACCTACAGGCAAAGGATGAGGCTAGAGGTTGGTGCAAGGGGGGATGTGGTTCTCCCTTGTTCTGTACCCTCTGGAAGCCAGGTGCATGTCCACTCAGTCCCTGCCCTTGACAACCGAGTAGCCAGTGACACCCACTCCTGTGTAGTCTCAACACTGCATGTGGTTGGGTGCCGGGAGTGCCACCCCTGCTTCTGGAGGTATGTGAACCTGCCCTGAACTCCACTATACAAACAACAGTAGACTCTTTCACACTACCACATTCATCAGGAAATAGGTGGTGAGTGCCTGAGAACACACCAACATGCAAATATTAATTAATATAAACACAAGGACACCACAATGTCTCAGAAAATAATTTCAGTTTGCACAGAGACATCAGACAGTGCTTCAAATAAGTCCACAAAATAGTGTCAGAAAATGTAATACCAAAAATGGTACCAGAACTATTTGATAAGGAATTAAAAAAAAAATGTAATATAGGTATCTTCCACAGATTGAGAAAAATATCAAGGAAAGTAAAAAGACAGACTTCAGATAAAATCCTTCAGGCAAATTTTCTAACCTCTGTCAGTTTTCTCATCTGTTCACGGGGGGATGATGATCCCTCCTTGGGGTGTTCAAGTGACACAAGTAAGGACCTACATAAACCAAAACCAAAGTTGCCATTGAGTTAATTTCAACTCACAGTGACCCCATGTGAGTCAGAGTTTAACAGTGGTACATGGGGTTTTCAGAAGTAGACCTCCAGATCGTTCTCCCCAGTCCATCTCAGTCTAGAAGCTCTGCTGAAACCTGCTCAGCACCATAGTGCAGGCCCCTCCACTGTTTCACGGGAGAAAGACGAAGCTTTCTGCTCCTGTAAAGATTTACAGCCTCGGAAACCCTGTATAGGGTCGCTATGAGTCGGAACCGACTCCACGGCACATAACTACCACCACCACCTAGTAGTCCTGGTGTGGCACTATGGGTTCAATGTGCTGGACTGTAAAGCCGGTTTGAACCACAAGGTCGGCAGCTCAAGCTCACTGACTTGACTCAATGGCACTTAACAACAACAACAACAACAACAAAGTGATGTTGTATAGTCCTGGTGTGGTGCTTTAGGATAACAGGGCCACAAGGTCGGTTAGAACTATAAGGTCAAACTCACCAGTTCCTTCTTGGAAATCCTGTACAGTGTCACTATGAGTCAAAACTGACCTGATGGCACTTAACCACAGCAACAACATAGGTGCTGTAGAACAAGAACTGGACTGGTAACTGCAAGGTTGGCAGTTCTAACCCACCAATTGCTCTCAGAAAACTTATGCACAGTTACTATGAGTTGGAACTGAATGGACAGCATTTAACAAGGATTTGACTCAACACAGGAGCCCTAGTACTGCAGTGGTTAAAAAGCTCAGCTACTAACCAAAGGGTCTGCAGTTTGAACCCATAGCCGTGCCACGAGAGAAATATGTGGCTGTCTCGTCTGCTTCCATAAAGATTTACAACCTTGGACACCCTTCGGGGCAATTCCACTCTGTCCTACACAGTGACTGTGAATCAGAATCTACTTGTCGACAGTGGAGTATTCTGCTTTGTTTTTTCTTTGCAGGTGGGAGGGAGTGTTGATTCAATACAATGTTACATTAACCAAGTACTCAATTTAATTGACTTTCAGTTTTATCTTTAAAATCATAAACCAGGCACTGCAAATGTCCCCATTAATTTAATTTAAAAATTTTTTATTAAATTTTTAAGAGTGGGATTGCAAGTGAAAACAATGATACAGAAATACACTGGCATGGAAAAATGTTCACATAACATCACGTAATCAATGCAAAGTATATAATAGTATGTATACTCTGACTGCATATTTTACGTAAAATCAGATATATATAGGTACGTACATACACTTACAGATCCATGTGGAGAAAATGGCGGGGGATATGACTGCTTTATTGCTCTTTTTGCCCACTTCCATTGAGTTGAACTCATAACAACCTTACATAGGGTTTCTGGGATTGTAAATCTTTATAGGAGCAGACAGCTTCATCTTTCTCCCATGGAGCAGCTGGTGGATTTGAACCACCAACCTTATAGTTAACAGTCCAGTGCTTAACCCACTGAAGCACTGCAATCCTCTCACCCAATCTTAATTTTGTTTTCTTATAATAAACATGTGATTATACTTATAATCAGAACTTTTTAAAAAATAGAGTAGCAACTTTACTTAGATGACTTGGGCAGATATAATCCTATTCAGACCTTCAGAAAGCACTGCACAGATCCTCAGAGTTGGAAATTCTACTGAAAATAATAACATTGGCAAAAATACTACTATTATGAATTTATACAGTACTCTACCAGAGTCCTGGTATAGCACTGTAGGATAAGCACTGGACTGCTAACTACAAGGTCAGTGATTCAAACCCACCAGTCACCCACTGAAATCCTATACAAGGTCACTATGGGTCAGAACCGATACAACAGCACTTAACAACAACAACATAGTACTCTACAGCGTGCTTTCACAATCCTATGAGGCACGATTGATCAGCCTATTTTGCAATGAGGACTCTGAAGCTCAAGGAGTCCAAAACGTACTTGCTCAGATCATAGGCCCCCTTCAGAAAGGACGGCAGAGCAGGATCTGCAGCCACGCGGCAATGGTCTCTGCCCAGACCCTCCTTTCTGAAGAGGCTCCTCTCAGCCATGTTCAGGTGGCTTCCCTAGTAACAGAGACTAGCATTAGCCAGGAAAAAATTTCAGAGACTGGAGTTTGTAAAGAAATAGTTTGAATATTTTAAAGAAATGCTCTCAAGTATCCACCCCCAAGTAATAAATTACTATCTTAAATACTCAGTTGATAATATAAATGTTTATCATGACGTTTCATAATTGGGAAACATACAAAATGCCAAATTAAATGCTTTGTCACTCTAAAACTCTGAATCTTTTAAAACATGCTAGTTTAGATACTCGTTTGATGCATTTTAAACAGAAATAAAATTAAAATTATACAATTGCTTTGAAAAGCAAAGTAATTCAAATTCACTTAAATTATATCTATCCCCTCAAGCCCCACTCCCAGAAAAATACACCCTAACTTCCACTCTAAGTAAACTGACCCAAAGTTGGCCCATGTTCAAAAGTAGGGCAGCCACTAAATAATAAGTCTATGCTTCCTGCTATTAAAATTGTATGGAAAGAACTCTCGAATGAGTTTTTTAGAAATCTCTATAAATAAAGCACACCAAAACACATTTTTAATGTTTTAAAATAAATACCTCAGATCATAATTATATTCAGGTTAAAAACTAGACTGTAAAATACAGCATTAAAAGACTCAATAGATTTCTATTTTCAATGTCCAAATACCACATGACTTCAACAAATGTAAATTTCTTACACAGTACATTGCAAAAAGCTCTTTTCATAAAATTTCCTTTAAGTTTTTGGACCAGAGTAAACAAAATGTCCTAAAGGAGGCAAAGTACTTATAAAAACTTTACTTTGTATTAAACCAGTAGAATGTTTTCAAAAGCATTTTTTTTAAAACGAATTATGTCAATGAAAAAAGCTTCACTGACCATGCACCAGTCCCATGTAGAAATGCTTCTAAAAGGCAACATTTTTACAAAATGTTATCTTCCCTACGTTTGGGACCATGATCTGACCTTATTTGCTTTTAAGAAAAGCAGCTTCATTTTGCAACAATGTTTTCAAAATGTTAAATATACAAGTTTAAAAAATTAGGTACACTTTTTTTTTTTTTTTTTTTTTTAAAGGAGAGAGGAGACCCATTTTTGGATGGCTTGCATTTTGGAAAGAGTTTGCTTCATATTCTGAAGATATGCAGCAACAAAACCCAAATGTTGCCACTGAAATGAGGAATTAATCTCTGGAGAAGTTTATTTTGACTCCTTCCCGGTGCTATATCTGTACTCTCGCTCCCTACTCGACCCTAGGCTGGCTCCCCTGACTTCAAACATAAAACACAGCGAAACTCAAGTCTATAAACTGGCTCCAAACCCCTCTTGGCTTTTTAGCTCTTTTACAGTTGTACTGACCTGATTGGAACTGATTTCCTGGGTTCCATTCCAATCCCTTTGTGAAAAGTCTCCCACTTCTGATGGGGAAGAGACTTTCTCTTCTGAAGACACCAGCAAGGTCAAGCCCCTGGCCCCAGGGCTCCTCCGGAAGGACCGCTGCTTGTGGGTAGCCAGCAGGGTCACATGTGGGTCCCCCAGAGTTGGCAAAGCAGACTGCTCAGGGTTCCTGGACTTCTCACTCCTGGATTTCTCCATAGCTGCATCCACAGGCTTACCTCCTTCTCTTCCCACAAACGCAATTTCAAGAACCAATGACTTTGAAAGTATCCACCAATTTGGCTGGGCAGAGGAGAGGACTAGGGGTTACCTTTGTGCCCTCCTGTCTGAGGCTTCCCGTTTGCTTCTGAGCCGCCCAGCAGACGCAGCCAGGGTTAGCTTTGGAAACTTCTGCAGGCTGCACAAGCTGTGTATGTATTGGTTTTTGCTTATCTACACTCTCCCCACACTCTTCACACTGCATTCAACACGATTAATCTTTGCACATGGCACTAGTGCTCACTCACCCAGCACTGCTGGAGACTCGGTCAGCATGTCCACAGTCTAGCACATCATGAACTCTACAGGGAAGCCTAGTTTCATTTTGGTCATAAGTACCACTCCTAGAAACCTAGCCTAAGGGCTGAGAAGACAGGCTACTTCCTTTTACTACCAGCCTGCTGGCGTTTTCTTGGAATAACTTCAGCTGCCTTCTATGTAGATCCAATGCTGGCGGGGTGCAGAATATTTGCCGAGAGACGTATTTCCTAGGCAACATGACTTGCATTTTCAAGAAGGTGTAGAAAAGTTCCAGGTTTCCTGAAGCTTTGTTTTCCTTTGGACCAAGGCTTGACTTCAGGAACTGCCTGCATAAACTCACTGCTATCAAGGTTCACCGTTTTTTCCATGTGTCAGGACAGCCAAGATCTAATATATGATTCCGGCTTCTCAGGCAACCTGCTGCTCCACATGAGGATTACTAAACAGAGACAACAGACAATGCGGTAATCCTCTACCCCATCAGGCAGCACTACTTCCCTTCCCACTTTCCTCCCCTCCAGTCACTAATCCTGGCAGCACCGGCCTGGGGCAGGGGTCTGCAGCCACCACCCTGTACACAAAACCAAGTGGTCCCCTCTGCATCACTCCTCACAACAGAAGGACCCCATGGTCTCTAGGGAGGTAATAATTTGCTCACAGGGTCTGCTGCTGCTTTCTGGGTTGTCCACAGCGATGCTTCCTCCAATTTAAATCGGTCTCATGGAGCTGTTCTCTTTGGGGTAGGTAGCCCCACCACTGGTCCTTTATAATTCTTTTTTCACTATCCTCCCTCCCTTTTTACTGGGCCAGCCTTTTATCTTCTATGTGCTCCCCATCCACGAAAAGAACCAGCCTCAGTTTCCAAGAAAGGCCATTCAACCTAGTGACCCAACAAAGCAAAGAAATGTTCAGGCCCCAAAGCCAGTCTGGGCAGCCATGGGAGGATGGCCCCAGTTCTGAAGCCCGCACAAAGAAGCTTGGTGAATCTGGGATTCCTTTCTCATAACTTCTCAGAACTTGCTGACTTACCTCAGGCAAGTCATGCTTTCAGGTTTCCAGGTATTCTTCTCAGTAAGGTTCTGCTGACCAGGCCTCGAATGGCACTTGTTTTAAGTGGAAATCGTTCCCAAAGATGCCATCTTTTTGCTTTTTAGAGTACCCATCAATTCAATCCTGACTCATGGCAACCCCATGCATTAGAGTAGAACTGCTTTACAGGGTTTTCTTGGCTGTATTCTTTATAGAAGCAGATTGCCGGAACTTTCTTCAAACCATCAACTTTACGTTTACAGTTGAGCACACACAGTGTCACCAAGGTACCTGCCTTTTAGACTAAGAGTTACCAGTGCTGCAAGCTCACAGGTTGCTCCTTGGAAACCCTGTATAGGGTCGCTATAGGTAGGAACTGACTCAACGGCACCTAATTGAGCTGTTAACCACAGGACAGCAGTTCATATCTACTAATCACACCACAGAAAAAAGATGAGGCTTTCAGCTCCCGTAAAGAGCCACACCTTTGTAAACCCTATACATGATCGCTACCAACTCCACGGCACTTAACTCCCACCACCACCAAACATATTTTGGAGTCCTGGTATGGCACTGTAGTATAAGCACTGGACTACAAGGTCAGTTTGGACCTCAAGGTTGTTGTTAAGTGGTGTTGATTGGTTCCGACTCATAGCAACATGTATAGGGTTTCCAAGGAGTGGCTGGTGAGTTTCAAACACCATCCCTGTGGTTCAAACTGACTTTGAGGTTAAACGTGCATCTTAAGGTGCCACACCAGGACTCTGGACCTACCGTATGGGATCAACAGTCTATTCTATTTTCTCCAGGAACTAGACTTCAAATACTTTGCAGTCCAAACTGCTTCTTCAAGCTGGCTGCCCAGACCAAGAATGTAGCCAGGCTAAGAAAGAGGTAATTCTCTTAGACTTTATCCTGTGGGCAGTGGAAAATCAGTCTCAGACATGATCATATCTGAGACTTAGAAATACAGTTTGAGCAAAGATAATGAAGAAGCAGAAAGAGGGATTGTGGGGATTACAAGAGACAGGGAAATTAATAGAGTTGGAATGAATAAATGAGGCAGACTCTTGCCATTTAGTGATCAATAGCTCAGAGCAGGGAACAAAAAAAGAAGGCCTGTAGATGATGAAGCAGTTCCCAGTTGGCAGACTGGGCAAATGGTGACGTATAAGTAGTACATTTACCTTAATTGCCATAGACTCTAAGGTCCTGTAAAATGGCCAAGGCACGAGACACTTTCCCAGTCTAAAGAATCAAGTCCAAACTCCATGTTCCACCACCTTCCCCTTCCCTCACACCTGAGCCCTATGTTGCCCTCACCTTTGGCCTTTAATTCTGCCTCTCTGTAAAGTCACCTCTAACCACACTGATGGCAGGGTGGTGGCAGGACATTCTCTTTCCCTTATCTGAATTCCAGTAGTGCTTAATGTTGACACTCAGAGTCTGTCCTTGTCAGAAAATAAACCTCTCCCCATGCTGCCTGCAGCCAGCTTCCTCCATGCTTGTTACTGCTGCTGATGTGGCGCTGTGGGTTAATGTACCAGACTGCAAAGCAGTCTGAACTGCAAGGTTGGTGGTTCAAGCTCACCAGCTGCTCCTTGGAAACTCCATACAGAGTCACTATGGGTCAGAACTTACTCAACAACAAGGGTAGACTCAGCACTGGAAACCACTAAAAGACCTGATATTGACGAACAAATATCAAACGGTAAGGTATCTGTTGCTGAGGTCAACCATAAAATGCACTTTCTACCTAGAATGCCATGGTGCTGTTTGGTCCCCTCTTCTCACAAACTAACAGCAAAATTCATTAGTCTCTCACATATTCTACCTAGAAATATAGATCTTCAAGTATCTTCTTGTACTAAATTACTCTGCCTCCCACATGTACAAATTTTACCAGCTATTGTCCAGAATAAAATTCATCTTTTTTACTTTCTACCAGTCTTCCCACCTTTGTGGATATTTTCTGTTTAAAAATAAAAATCCCTTTGGTGTCCTTAACAATTCTGTTGCAACCTGAGAAGCCAGGTGTGATGCCATGGAATACAGCACTGGACTGCAAGTTTGGTTTGAACCACAAGGTCAGCTGTTCAAACTCACCAGCCGCTCCTTGGAAACCCTATACAGGGTCATTGTGAGTCGGAAACAACTTGTTCAAACTCACCAGCCGCTCCTCGGAAACTCATTGTGAGTCGGAAACAACTTGACAGCACTTAACAACAACAATTTTCCAGAATAAAATTCATCTTGTTTACTTTCTACCAGCCTTCCCACCTTCGTAGATATTTTCTGTTTAAAAATAAAAAATCGCTTTGGTGTCCTTAACAATTCTGTTGCAACCTGAGACGCCTGGACTCAGAGAGCAATGGGCAGCTCATGTTTCTATGAACCTCCGGGAGGGACAAAGGACCCTATTTGGAGGAGGGGACATCTGGTTGAAATATTTCAGCACTCAGAAAGATTAACTGCTCAACCTAACTAGAGGTTCACCCCCTAGGCAGGGTTTCTCAGAAAAAACACTCGGCCACCCTCCAAAGGTGGCAGAGAAGTCTCGGATCCCGTGACAGGGCAAGGATGACAAGAACCTGACACTAAGCTGCATGCTGAGAAGCAGCAGCCCGGAAGATTCCCATACAGAGAGTGTGAGCAGTACCAAAAAAAAAACATACCCACTGTCCTTCACAACAGAGGTGGAAATGTTAGTGAGTGGATGTAACAGAGTTGGAGAGCTATGTATGCTCATACCTGAGTGCTGTGCACGAAAGGAAATAGAAGAGGAGAGCACAAGGTGCTTTCTGCTGTCAAGAGATTAAGCAAGAGTTAAGCAAAAGAGACAGTAGAGGGCAGTATTGCAGTATCATACATACAAGTTATTCAGTGCTAAAAAAAAAAAAACACGAGCTCTGAGTCAGGGCCATAGGACACACACACAAATACCAAGGCAAGCTCATTTCTGGGGCTGCTATTAAATGAAACTGTACTTGGTTAAGAATTTGAATAGTTCTAAATCCTAAGGATACCAGTTGGAGCCAAAATGAGAAACACTGAGGTCATCAGGAAACAAAGACCAACGTGTTCATTGCACAGTTCATTCTATCACTCTCTTTCATGCGCTTCCAACTTCCTCGACTGTTCTCATCTGGCAAACTAACACTGGGTACCCTGTTTCAATCTCTACTGTGATAGTTACGATTATGTGTGATTCTCAGTAGTTTGACAATTATGATGTAGTTCAGCAATCATGTTATGATGTAGTCATCCCTCCCGATGAGATCTGATAGAACGAGATCACTGCCATTATGAAATCTACTCTGAGTAGCTAGCCAATCAGTAGAAAGGGGGACTCCTCGGGTATGGTATACATTCAATATATAGGAATGTTCTGGACCCTGCATCTGACTCATTACCATCTAACCTCTGTTTCTTTTGAGCCTGTAGCAGTCTACCTACCTTATTGCCTGCCAGTCTTTGGATTCATCAGCCTCCACAATCTGAGAGACAGCAGCCTTCCCTTAGGCCTGCCAATCTGGACTATGTCAGTCCCTGAAGCTACACAAGCCAGGAGAAGACTCTAGTCTGACATCTGACCCACAGATTTAGGATTTTTCAGCCTCTACAACCGCATGAGTGAGCACAGTTGTCTTGGAAGAAGCACAACCAGATTGTTCCTTAACAAGTAAGAATGGAGAGACTTTTGTCTCATATACTTTGGACCTTGTCCCTGGAGAAAGACATCATGCTTGGTCAGTGAAAAACAGAAATACCCTCAGTAAGATGGACTGACACAGTAGCTGCAACAATGGGCTTAAACAGCAAAAATTGTGAGGATGGCAGAGGACCAGGCAGGTGTTTTGTTCCATTGTACAGAGGTACACTATGAGTCAAAGCAAACTGACATCTCACAACAATCACCACACAACTACCTTTGCAGTTTACTTGAGCTAAATCTCTCTCTCTCCACACACACATGGACACACACGAGTACCCTAGTGGTGCCGTGGGTTGAGCACTGATCAGCCAACTACAAGGTGGAAGGTTCAAACTCAGCAACTACTTCATAGGAGAAAGCTAAGGCAGCCTGCTTCCACTAAATTTTTGAAGCCCCCTATAAACTTCTCTATAGAGTCCATCCTAAAACACTCTATTATGCTTATCTCTTCCATCGGAACAAGGGTATGATGAAAGCTCATTCCAGGTTGGCTGTCCTCACTGATTCCTGACCACTAATTTGGACAGGGCTTGCTGCCACCTGGCCATCCACTGACATCCCCTTAGTCCACTCACTCTTCTTTCTCCCAGACAACTACTCTATACCTCCTCGCCACATCCCTCACTTGCAGCTGATGCCTCTACTTCCTGCTGCTCTGAAAATACAGATGTAATCAACTAACTGCTCACCAACTCACACTGGTGCCCATAGCCTCAACCTAGTCTTCATTTTCCCGGATGAACTTTCCTAGCCCCTGAGGTCAGTCGCTACAGGTCACTCCAGACTCCTTGACAACTCCTCAGAGTCCTTCACTGGAGCCTACTAGTCTCCAAGCCTCTAAGTGTTGCAGCACCTTTGCTCCAGTGATTCAGCCTTTGAATCCCTTCTCTGTCTCACTCCTTGGTGACCTCATCCAGTTCAGTGGAAGTACTGAAAATAGCCCAAAACCCCATACTCTGAACTTTCATAGTTAAACAGTTTATCAACATCTCCCCTTAGATGTTAAATATGGACCTCAAATTTAACTTGCACAAAACTGAACTGCTGATAATCTCTGCCCTTTTTCTGGCCCACAATCATCCCCGTCTCAGCAAATGACACCTCTTTCCACTTTTCCAGGAAAAAACTTGGACACATCCCTGGTAAGAATCATCCCCCTGTTGGAGATCTTCTCAGTACTGCCACTACCACCCTGGTTCAAGCCACCAGCATCATTACTATTTTAAGTCTATTAAGACTATTTTAAGTCTCCTACGAAGGCTTCCATTCTCACCTCCTAAACTCTGTTCTCAAAACAAAAGCCAGAGGAATCCCTTTAAAGAAGTCAGACCATGACATTCCTCTGAAAATCCTTCAGGGAAGTTTTCATGTGCTTAAGAGTACAACCCATAATCCATGGGCTTGTTTGTTGTTGTTAAGTGCCATCCAGTTGTTTCTGACTCAGAAACCCTGTATAGTGTTTCCAAGGAGCAGCTGGTGAGCTTGAACCACCAACCTTGTGGATCACATTAACCTTGCAGTCCAGCACATTAACTCACAGCACTATACCAGTGTGCCCCCTCCCATTGCCTTTGTACCTGTTTTCACTCACTCACTCACCCACTTACTCTCCTTGCTATTACTTGAATAAACAGTCACAGATGTCAATGCCTCAGGACCTTCACACTGGTTGCTCCCTCTGCTTAGAAATCTCTCCCCAACCTGGAATCCGGATGGCTCACACTTCCTCACCTCCTTTAGGTCACTGCTCAACTGTCACCTTCTTAGTGACTTCCTTTCCTCTTTGTCATTCTAAGCTACTTTCAAGTCAGTCCCTGACTCAAGGTGAACCCCACACAATGAAATGAAACACTGCCCAGTCCTATGCCATTCCCATGCATAGATGTTAATCAGACCATTGGGATCCACAGGGTTTTTCACTGGCTGAATTTTGGATGTACATCACCAGGCCTTTATTCCCAGTATATCTTAGTCTGGAAGTGACCAATGAATGGTGTCTGTGCACAAGGAGTACTGGCCTGACTCCAGCCTCTCCACCCCCCAACATGGAAGGTGAAAATTCTACCACTGAACCACAATGGGCTTATCTCCCTAATCACCTTGCTTAAACTTAAGACCCTCCCACTCCCTGCTGCCTTTCCCTGCTGTGTTGTTCTCCAACAAACTCAGCCACCATCTGATACACTATAATATTTCACTTATCCATTAACATCTCCAAATTAGAATATAAGTTTCACAACACAGCAATTTGTCTACTTTGCTCACTTGTTACTGGATAAGAGTGTCTGATACTCAACAGTTTCTCAATCAATATTTGTCAAATAAATGAATGACAGAGGCAATATGAAATGGATGACAAAAACAACTTTACATATTTCTTTGATACAAAACACAAATTGCTAACCTTCAGGCAAATATTCAGTATTCAGAAAGATTCCCTATGTAGACTATCTCCTTCCTGCTTTACTGACTCATTCTTTCCTCCTCCCAGACCAGAATCTACAGGCAAATATCTCAAGAGTAGTTATCTAAATGAGTGTCCCAGCCAGGGTGGGATCTGGGACCAAACAAAAAACTCCTACTTCAACCAAACTGATCTGGTGTCACCTAAAAGAGCTGTTAAAAGAAGGTGGGGATTTGGGGGTACAAATGACTAATGTGCTTGTCTGCTAACCAAAAAGTTGGGAGCAAGAATCTGCCCAGGGGCACCTCAAATGGAAAGCCTGATGATTTACTTCTAAAAAATGAGCTACTGAAAACTACAGAGCCCAGTCCTACTCTGACACATGAATCAGAGTTGATCTGACAGTAACTGCTTTGGTTTTGATTTATCAAGACGTTCAATGAAAAAAATCTTTCAATTATAAAATGCTGAAAACGAATTTAAAAAGTGTTTAAAATATTGTCTACGTTTATAAAACACAATATTCAATCTACTAATGTGTTGTCCCTGCTCTAAATCCCCACCACTTGTCTGTCAGTTTGTCATACTGTAGTGCTTGCATGTTGCTGTGATGCTGGAAGCTATGCCACCAGTATTTTAAATATCAGTTGTTGTTAAATGCCAGCAAGTCAGTACTGACTCATAGCGATCTTAGCACAGCAGAAAGAAACACTACCTGATCCTGGACCACCCTCACTACTGTTGCCACACTTGAGTCCATCGATGCTGCCACTTGGCCAATCCATCTTGTTGGGGGTCTTCCTCTTTTTCTCTGACCCTCCACCTTACCAAACGTGATTTCTTTCTCCAGCAACTGGTCCCTCCTGACAATATGTCCTAAGTATGAGAGACGAAGTTTGGCCATCTTGGCCTCCAAGGAGCACTCTGGCTGCACTGTAGTAGAGTTACCACTAATTTGGACCAGGCCCTTGCTGCCATCTGGTCATCCATTGACATCTCCCTGGGCAGACTGCACCTCAATGTAAAGAAAATAAAACTCCTCACACTGGACCAACAAATAACATCATGATAAAGGGAGAAAAGATTGAAGTTGCTAAAATCCACAATCAACATTCATGGAAGCCACAGTCAAGAAATCAAACACTGTACTGCACTAAGCAGATGTGTTGCACAAGACTTCTTTAAAGAGTTCAAGAGCAAAAATAAAAGTTTGAAGTCTAAAATATGCCGGACCCAAACCATGGTATTTTCAGTAGCCTCCTATGCGTATAAAAGTTGAACAATGAAAAGAAGGCTGTAGAGAGGCAGGGCAAGCAGAGTCAGGTAGGACAACCTCTGTGGGGGAGGTGCCAAAAATCCAGAGAAGGTGCTTTTACAGAGCTGCTCCAGAGCTCTGGATCTAGTTCAAGGTGCAGGGCATCAGTTTCCCACACCCACCAGTGGAAAAATCACTGAATAAAGGAAAATAAAGTAATTCCAGAATTGATCAGGGCTCGGGACTCTGCCTGCGAGCACATCCACATGGGGTGTGTTCAGAGGGCAGGGCCACAGCCAGACTGACAGTGAAACCCCTGCAGCTACATTTAAAAAAAGAGGAGTGGGGGATTCTACACATTTTTTCTTCCTCTTCCCTGTCATGCCCTCTCTACCCAGCCTGGTCACCTACAAGTGGGTGGGCGTACACCCCCAAAAGAGCCTAGCACTGAGCCCACAGTTACCCCATGGCACAGAAAAGAGGATCCCCATTGGTCCCATGGGCTGACCCTTTGGACGCTGCTTATGACATCTGACTCTGGGACACAGCTCTAAAGTTGACTTGGGTGGAACTGGTTACTCCGGCCACTGGTCAGATGGCTACGATTTTATTTTTGGAGTGGTGGTTTTTGTCTCTGCTTTTATAATCACTTCTGTTTTTGATCCTTTTGATCACAATTTTCGTGGGCGTGGGAGCTTTTTCTCCCTATGTTACGTAAGAAGAGACAGCAATTGTGGCCATATAGCCAAGCTACAAAATCATACCCCATAATATCTCACCATTGGGACAGGAGCCAATACCAGCTGCTAGACATTACATTCAAAAAGGGAAGCCTATCTCTAGATCATATCCACCAAGAGACACTCAGCAAGCTCAACAATACAGCAATATATATCAATTTAAGCATTAAAAATCCATCTAACTACTGAAAATGTTCGGGAAAACACAACAAAAGACTTCAAAACATGTACAAAAACAGAAAAGAGTAACCGAGACAAATGAGTTAGAATCAGACAGAGAATTTCCAGTAGTAGAAGAGCAGGTTTTTGATCTGCCTGAGAAGGAATTCAGAAGAATGATACGATACAAACAAATTCAAATGCTCCAAAAAGGGGCAGAGGAAAATACGGAAGAAGTTGGGAACGTGCTACATGAGCAATCAAACAAGATAGATAAAGCACTGAAAACAATTCAAAACCTGCAAAAAGAGGTCCAGATAATAAAAAAATATCAGAAATGGGGGAGGACTTCCGGCGCTTCCCTGACCAGGCAGCTCAGGTAGGGCAGTCTTGGGGAAAAGGGGCGAAATCGCACATAGGAAACCTCTGTCTTACAGACAGACAGCCTTTGAACAAACATAAGATCTTATATTTCAACATTCTGAACTCGTTGTTTTAAAAGAGGAATTACAGGCATTTTGAGCTTTTGCCTGCCTACACGCGGCTCCCGCTTCTGCGCCCGCGCCGGCGAGTGCCTCTGCTCCCTGCAGATCTTGGAAAGCAGGGCTAGAGCAACCCCACTTAGAAGGCTGCATTTCCAGAGAAAAGGAAGCATAAGCTAACAAAGCCGAACAAATAGCGACGGATATCGGCATGGATATCAAGAAATTCAGGTTACCCATGGTACAGAGAGACTGAGAGAGGCATCTTTTATGTCATCAGATACAGACACTACCTTCCTGCAGCCATTACCCCCAAACCTCTACTGCCCCGGCCTAGACCAACCCTCTGCCAAGCCGCCGAGGCTCAGGAACGCACAAGGCACAGGCCCGCCCACTGAGACCAAGGCCCTTCCAAGGCCCAGACACTCCCACTGAGGCCAAGGCCTGTCCTGAGGCCCAACCCATCCACAGACTGGACACAAAGGTCCATACCAAACCAAGGCACAAATCGCCTACCCGCCTCGCGGCCCAGGTGGCCCACAACCCGGTCGCCGCCGAGGTCCAGGGCCCCCAAGACCCAACCCACCACGTAGCTAGGTCACTGAGGCCCAGGGCCTCTGAGGCCCAACCCACCGCATAGCCCGGTCGCGAAGGCCCAGTGCCCCTGAGACCCAACCCGCCCTCAGCCCAGTCCCGGAGGCACAGGCCCCCCGAGGCCCAATCCGCCCAACCAGCCCACTGAGGACCAAGCCGCCTGATGTCAAGCTGCTGATACCCAGGCCCCCTGAGGCCCAAATCGCCCGCCCAAGGCCCAAACCACCCGCCCGAGGACCAACCCTCCTGCAGCCCGGTCGCTAATGCCAAGACCCCAGAGGCCTAAACCGCCAGCCCTAGGCTCAACCCACCCACCTGAGGCTAAAACGGCCCGCCGCCAAGGCCCAGGCCCAACTGAG